>NC_061513.1:89913148-90013214 GCF_022539505.1 Lolium rigidum
TCACATAAAGAAAATATTACTTTGCAATGAAACGCCATATAAAACAACAAAGATTTATTGATGATTGTGTTTAACCATATGACAATCCTAACTAATCATTACTTCAACTATTAATTCAAAACCCTAAACCCTAATAGTATTTATCAATATTTTATTAAGTCTGTTAAAGTAATATAATAATAGATCCACTATTATTTCTATTTCAAGGCTATTAATAATTCCAACTCTTTTATCAATCATCACTTTAATAATTGTATCACAACTTGGAAACCTAGTTCTAATATGAGTAAAGACCTTAACCCTGTTATTTTATGTGAACCCTAAATTGTTTCTAAACCTAAACCCTAGGTTAGAACATGTGATCATAATACTTTATTTTCATTCTTAAGTTCATAATGAGCAACTCAATGCTTGATCCTACTCGCATAGAATATAAGAACCCTATCATTAATTAATTGCTATTGTAGGTTCTCATCCAAATAAAACTAGATAAACAAGTAGGATCAACCAAGAGTAAACCCTAGCTCCCATCCTTAGAGATATCAACCCTAATTAACCATGCTTAGCATCACACCATTGTGATGAACCCTAATAGCAACCATGCCAATATTGTGCATCATTTTCCATACACACTAAACTCTACCAGTATAAGATACTTATTAACCATCCTATCTAGGAGCCAACTATTACTTACTTAATGGATCCAATAGCAAACCCTAGACAACCTCAAACCTAATTGTAATACTTCTTATTCCTTAAGAAGTATGTTCTTCAAAAGTTATTCTTTTGAAGAAGATAAAGAGTAGCCATCAACCCTGCCTTATAGGATCTATAAACCCTAGCTAGTTATCACCAGCAAGATGAACCAAGCTTAAGAGCAACCATGTATAATTAATTGCTTAGAATGCCTAGGTTTAACTCAACCTTACAAGCCCTAAGTGTTGATTAATCCAACTAGGTTATGATCCATCTACTACCTACTCCAGAAACTAGATAGAACCATAGTCAACCATAGAACCCCACAAACCAAATTATCATACTTGTTCCTCATTAAAGAACATGTTCTTCAAAAGTTATTCTTTTGAAGAATATAACAAGTAATCATTAACCATGCCACATAGTATTAAAATTGACAACTCGCTCTTTACTTATTATACAACTACAATTCCTTGATGTGTATGATTGTTACTATACATGTTATCACTTGCTCATGATTCTAATACAACAAGAACCTAATAAGAACCTTGTTTGTAAATCACTCTAAAAGTGCAACACACCCCGAATCAATCATTACAACTCACCGATCCTAAAATCATCGGGGTTAGGTCACGCTTAGAGCGATTGCATCTCATTCCTATGCATTATTGCATCATTGCCAATCTTTTAAACATCGTCCTTACCGGACGATGATGCTATTTCAGAATTTGGAGTTATTACGCATCGAAGACCTTGTCCGCATAATCTTGCAGCCAAGAAAGGCAAGTTCATCACTTGCTCATGTCATTTGAGTATCTTTATCAAATTACTTGCAAAGTACTATGGTTATCACTATTGCATAAAAACCAAAACCACTACTTTCATAACTATGAATATGACTATGTGGTGGGCAATGGAACCATGGATTGTGTTGATATGGTGGAGGTTCCATTGCAAGGGTTATTATCCATCTAGGATTAAACAACAAATGTCGCCAAGTGATTCTTGTGCCGTAATACCCGTGTTAACCATAAGATCCGGAGTGGGACGGAGTAGTCAAAAGTGTTTCCACCTCTCGTTCATCAACGGATGCGCTTACCGTAGCCGTTGTGTCTTGCGGAGTAACTTGAGGGTGGGGAGCCCCTTCTAATTCCCCACGGTATAGCTGTTGCTTACCGTAGCGGTTGCTGCTTGCGGAACAACTTGAGGGTGGGGATCCCCTTCTAATTCCCCACGGTAATGTGGTCTATGATGGGTTGCAGCTACCGGCGAAGGAGTTTGGTTAACGAGTCCCAAACTGTCGTCGTGGTCGGGGTCCACCCTGAAATTACGGGAATAATGGGACCGGCGAGGACCCAGGGTCGGGGCATGCAACAAAGGGTGGGTGTTCGAGGTAGCGGAGGAACATGATTGACTAGGACCTTATACCGGGCCTCACACCAAAGGAAGTGTGGACGGGAACAATTGCCCGGTTGGCACCAAGGTTAAGATCTCTTATGGGTAAAGCAACACACCTCTGCAGAGTGTAACGAACTGTGACCAGTCACTCCCTGTTCCGGGATATGGAACTGCGAACGCGGCCGGAAAGGAACTCCATGAAGTTCTAGTCAACCGGTGAAGGCTGACGGACATAGCTCTTCAGAATAAAAGCAACCCTTTGAAGAAATGGTTATAAAAACTTGCATTGGTATTAGACTTTCTGGTCTAATGCCGTAGCTAGTGCATTAAACACCTCTTTCCTATAATGAACTTGTTGAGTACGCTCGTACTCATCCCACTCTTAAATCCCCGCTTAGATATGGAGGCATCGAAGGAGGATCTACAAGTGCAACTCGAAGGCCGAGGAGTCAACAACTACTTCACGAGACAGGATCCTGTCAGAAGAGTCAGATACCACATACATCAAGGAGAAAACCTAGTTTAGCTATAGAAGGGAACTAGCTTCCTAAACCTAGCTCCTATTTAGCTAGAATCTATTCATAGCCCTATAGCTAGTCAAATACTCTACAAATAGAGTTCGTGATAGGATTAGACTACGAGTCGTTCTTCCGGAGTTTATTTGCAGTTTTACCTCATTGTAAAGTAGGAGGTCTGTGATGATCTTTTGTAACAGTAGTCCGTGATGTAATTCTATAGACATACCTTGGACCCGCATATGTTTCGTTGTACCACTCGAGCGATATAATACTAGTGGAACGGTGTTTCATTGGTGTTATATCGGACTTGCATACTACACCATGCAGTGGTATGCCGGGTCACCACAGTTGGTATCAGAGCAAATGCTTTGACCTTAGGATTAAAACCCTTTAAAGGAGACCTATAGGATTGGTAGTGTCTATAGGAAGTCGTCTTAGCTAAACCAAATCTTCTTATGATTTGAGATGGATATTCACTTGAGAATAATCCTGACACACTTGAGTCAACCTTTCTTACCTATCTTTCCTGAGTGAAGTTAGTTAGCTAATCCCAAGTATGTAGTACACCATTAAGACCCTAAAATAATATATGAGTAGATCACAGTTGGTATACACTACATGGTAGTCCAAAGAGAGGATACAACCATAAGGAAGATATCCTATTGGAAGATGTATACCAACACATGTTATGTAAGAGTTATTCAGATCTGTAATAGGAACGATATCAAGTGATAAAGATAAGTATATAAGAAAGATATCCTATTAGAAGGTGTAAACCAGTACAAGTAATGGGTAAGTAAATTATCCAAAGTGAGACAATTGATAGTAAGTGATAACTATGAGTTATATGGGGTAGTATAAACCATGATGAGTCAATCATGGGAGGAAAGGAAGAGTGATAGGAATATATATGTCTACTTCAATGGTAGAGTTACTAATCATATAAGATTCACCTGAGAATCAGTATGTGATGGACTAGAACATCATAAATAATTAAGATGAGTACAATAAGAAGCCAGATATTCTACAATAGTGTAGGATCGTGTTTCCAATTCATGGGTGGTGTGCCAAGCACATCATGTCCATAGTCTTATGATAGTAGAAACACATGGAAGTATAAGAGCTATATTTCCCTAGTTATGTGTTTAGAGTAGCAATGTTAGAACCTAGACATATCATGTGAGATAGTCTTCAACAAAATAGAAGTGAAGCTAATATTTCCAAAGAACTTTAGGTCAACCACAACTATTCCAGACCATTTTGTTTCAAGTTTATCTCATTGCAATTGTGCAATTAAGGTAAACTTTGAGACAAATAGTAGAATGCCCTATATTCATGCTAAGTATCATGATATAAACCTATATTTTGTGATGTTTTATACGACACATCTCAGCCTGATGTTTAGAGATGTCTTACTCAACTATTATATTCAGGCTTATGATGATGTGTATTATACGCACAAAGCTGAATCTTCTTGGATTTTATTGGATTTTCATTGTTTGACTAGATCCATACATGAAGTTTGACTTTGATATGCAAATGCATGTTGCAATATCAAGTTCTTACTTGATGCTATAGATCTAGAGGGTAATGGTATTCGTGTGAGGAAGTGACGAATTGTGAAGATTCTGAAGACAAGATGAAGGATCATCAGTAAATGAAGCAAAGTTGTGGGAAGCAACCACAATATTCAGAAGGAAGTACCAATCAAAACTCATGCTTAGCCTCAACAGAGGAGTACTTTAGTACATGAGAAGCATGAAGGTGAGAAATATGGTGAGTATGGAGAAGTAAAAGTAGAACCATAGTCATTATAGAAGAGGGAATGCATGGGTAATCACTTATGATACTATATTCATAGTGTCAGCTAGTGGTTTTCTTGCAAAAATAAATCCTTGAAAAAAAAAGATGACCTATGAAACCATAGCAGATATAAGAAGACCACAGTTTGTATCAGAAGACCACAGTTGGTATAGGCTCAATACTGCGAGATAAAGTAGAAGATGTCCCGACCAATTGGTCAAAACCTATAATAGAATTCGTTTTTAGATATCAATTAGCCACAGTTGGTGTAATAACCACAGCTGGTATCAGTTAATATTACAAATAGTCCACGATTTAATTAGTTGTAACAAAAGTTCGTAAACAAATAAAAATCTTGTCAGCCAAATAACTAGATCTATAATCATTTAGTCGAAGGATTCACATTGGATGTCCACAATTGAGTGGATACACCACAAACATTCTTCGCGAGACCTTAGAAGAAGTAAAACCCATAAGTTAGAACAAGACCAATAATCCAATCATAAGTTCAATAGTTGGAAGGAAAAGGAATTGAAGACCATAAGAAAACTCTAAGGGGTCGAGTAAAATATTGAGTTGGATGTACAATAACTCAATATTTTGAGCAAGATAGATGAAGATGGTCTGAACTGAGAGGAAGTTCGATCTTATTTTCATAAGATTATCGAACACTACTTTCAGAAGGATGTCAGACCAGAAGTCGAGGTTTATACCTCGAGGAAGTAAGAATTGGACTATAACTTGAGAAGTGAGTAATATCTACTCAGAAGTACGAAAGCTCAAGTAAGCCAAAGATAATGAAGTTGGATGAAGGAAATACCATAGACCAAATACAGCTCAAATAGGTCAAAGACTGCAGAAGATTGACCATACCCAAAACTAAAGATTAATTGAAAGATTCCTTTCATAGAACCTAAAGAACCCAAAATAGTTTTAGGTACCAATCATAATCCATGATTGGGTAGACTAAATGAGTCTAAACCATGTTTAGTGAAATAAACCATCAAGACCATTTCCATGGTAAGTACCTTACTAAGTACCATTATTGCAGTTCTGGTAGTAAGGGAAAACAAAGACCTATTTTACTAATTAGGAGTAAGTTATCAAATGAGTCTTCAGTTAAGACTAGCAGCACTAGAAGAAATCCCAATCATTGAATCTTCAATGAGAAAGGAAACAAGCTTATAGAGTTTGAAGAAATCAAAGAATTAAAGTAAGAACCATGGTTCAGAGACAAACCATAATGGATTCCAGGAAGAATCTGGACAAGGGATATATTCAATTATATCCAGTAAGATCAATACGGAGTTCGAGAAAAGTCGTAGTCTGCACATGACAGATCCACACTCCGAAACGTGAGAGAGATCAAACTTCGAGGGCGAAGTTTAGTTTAAGGGGTAGAGACTGTAATATCCCAGTATTTGGGGTTACAAAAAATAGAGGAAACAGATGTGTGCATTGCATTCATGCATAGAAAATCCAGGAAATTTTCGCGCTTTTATTTAAAACTATCAAAGTGTACTTTGATTACATCAAACGCCACTCGCGTAAATGGGTGGTTATAAAGGTGGGATTAGGTATTCGGAAAGTATGAGTTGAGGCATATGGATCAAGAGTGGGATATTGTCCATCCCGATGACGGATAGATATACTCTGGGCCCTCTCGGTGGAATATCATCTGATTAGCTTGCAAGCATATGAATGCCTCATAAGAGATGACATGCCACGGTACGAGTAAAGAGTACTTGTTGGAGACGAGGTTGAACAAGGTATGGAGATACCGATGATCAAACCTCGGACAAGTAAAATATCGCGTGACAAAGGGAATCGGTATCGTATGTAAATGGTTCAATCGATCACTAAGTTATCATTGAATATGTGGGAGCCATTATGGATCTCCAGATCCCGCTATTGGTTATTGGTCGGAGAGGAGTCTCGACCATGTCTACATAGTTCACGAACCGTAGGGTGACACACTTAAGGTTTGATGTCGTTTTAAGGAGATATGGAATATGGAATGGAGTTTGAATGTTTGTTCAGAGTCTCGGATGGGATCCAGGACATCACGAGG
Source organism: Lolium rigidum (assembly GCF_022539505.1). Lineage (NCBI taxonomy): Eukaryota > Viridiplantae > Streptophyta > Magnoliopsida > Poales > Poaceae > Lolium > Lolium rigidum. The sequence goes on from NC_061513.1 coordinate 89,919,635, forward strand.
AGGTCCGGAATGGTACGGAGAATAATATTCATATATAGGAAGTCACTTTCCAAGTTTGAAAATGATCCGGTGCATTTATGGAAGGCGCTAGAATGTTCTAGAACTTTACGGAAGAAATCACCATGGAAGGTGGAGTCCCGGTTGGACTCCACCAACCCTAACCAGCCAACCAAGTGGGAGGGTGGAGTCCATGGTGGATTCCACCTCCTTGGCCGGCCAACAAGGGGGGAAGGGGAGAGTCCATGTCTGTAATATCCCAATATTTGGGGTTACAAAAATAGAGGAAACAGATGTGTGCATTGCATTCATGCATAGAAAATCCGGGGAATTTTCGCGCTTTTGTTTAAAAATATCAAAGTGATCGAGATTTCTCTTGCATCAGTGGAATTGAGTTAGTCATCGATGTGAGTGAGACAAATTTCGACATAACCTTTGTGAATTCATGTGTTTTCGGGAGAACAAATTTGAATTCAAATTAAATATGGATACTATGAATTCAAATAAGAATTTGAATTCTAAACAATTATATAACATACAAAGTAACAACAAATATAAATAAGAATCAAATATTACTAATAAGAATTCACATAAGTATTATTACAACACTTATTGAAATATTACAAGTTACATAAGAAATATGAGATTACAAAATGGAACTAAAAGAAATTCTAAATCTAATCTAAATCTTCTCAACATTTCTTATTCTTCTTTTCCTGCAATAAGAAAAATAATAATAGACAAAGAAATGTTGTGTTAAGGTTAAAATGTTTGTCTCCGAATTTTGGGAGACATTTTAGTTTTGGAAACTAGCTAATGGGAGGCAAGAACTAGTCTTGATTCCCAAATGGTGATTAGAGGGAATTCTTTCTTAGGCAACATCATGAATAAATGGATCATGTAAAGGGACAGATGGGTCATTCGGATCATGAGGAAATAAATCAAGTAGGCAACCAGGGACAAAGAGCAACACTGAAGTGATCCATTACTATAGGCAACAAGGCAGCAATGTTTTTCCCTCTAATCTAGCTAGAGTCCATTAAATCCCACAAATTAATTCAAATGAATCATCTTTGACATGGAATGGTCAATATGATTCTAGCTAATTATTTGGAGCCACTTGTTAATTAAGCAAAGACTTAATTAATAAAGCCAGTCTAGATCGGAGATTACGGCTCGCAGGAATAATGCAAAGCTTACATGCCAATAGATCAGTAGGCACAATACAGTTGGCAGCCACAAATAAAATTCAGTCTAAGATAATTACAAGATAGCCGTGCAGTGTACTTGACGGCAAGGAACAGCCAACCCAGGATAAGATCAAACAGTTACGGGTTGCACAAGGAGTAGAAGAAATGCAAATTGTCCTCTTCCACTAAAAAGTAGAGCACACACAAGCAGCACAGTCAACACATGCAGCGGCATGCGTTGTCGGTATTACAGCCAACAGCCCAATGGTATAAAAGCAAAGCAGCAGCCCAGCCGTACCTAATGATACATACACCAGCAACCCAATTCCTGCAGCTCATCTAACACGCAAGCACACTATCCAGCAAAAGCAGCACATCACCCAAATCCCCACAAGAGCCAGGATATCAAGGATATCACATCAGTTCTTAGCAACTCATCTAGCAGCCATTAAGTCATCAGATACTAGCAAGAATATGTACTGATCCATTAGAAAAACACAAGGACAACCACTAAGAACCACAGCTAGATCTTAGGAAATAGATCAAGCAGCGGGGAGGTGGAGGATAACCCCAAGGAGGAGAAGAACACCAGGACCAGCAGCAAAACCAGACCAACATCAGGCAAAGCTACAGGTTGGAGAAGGAGAGAGGTATACCAAAATCAGAGAGCATATTATTTGGATCCATTCCTAAATAGCATCATATCATCCAAATCAAATAGTTTATCAAACATAAATTGTTTGTGATGATTTTAACATCATTTGATCATAGTTATGATCCAAGCCAGATAAATCACTCCACAGAACTGCCAGCAACACCAATCATGCTAAATGTATATTTCTTCTGTGCACACTCCCAGGAGGTACCACAGAGTGGGTTTAAGCAGATGGCACATGGGCAAATTTTGCAAGTAATATAATAGGCATGGACCAAATTATAAATCATCAGTTTAAGTTGTGAGAAGTAATTCTCTCAGCTCTGAATAGAAGTGCTATTCACTATCATCACAGAGAATTTTAAAGACCACAAATACTATCTGTTCATATCATCAATTATGCCTCAGCCTTTGCATCATTGGCTGGATCAAGCATAGCTTTGTTCATATCAAGTAAATTGCCAAGTCATGCATCAAGTAAATGATGCCTCCTTTCAGTAAAAGCAACACCATCAGTGCATATGCCTGGATGAGTCACTCATCCAAACATGGGCATCACTGATAGATAGCAACCAGTAGGGCAACCAGTTACTAATCAATTTAATTCATGAAGTTACTTAGGGTCTAGGAGTTACTGTCCAGTTCTGTAAGCAGTTAGTAATACATAACAAGCTCTAGGAATTTACTTTGGGGTCCAAGAAATTAATCCGAGGCCAACAAAGTAGTACCCTAGTAGCAGCCATGCCATCATGAATCAGAATACAAGCTCACAAGTTAACCTTCCACATAATTCAGTAACACCATCATGGCTCAATTAGTGTATCCAGTTCATCAAATGGATGAACCAGGACAGCTACAAACAAATATCATGCCAGCAGCACAAGTCTCTAATCATGGACAGTAATATAAATATAAAGCACAAATCAACAGAGACATAGTTACACATGTTGTGATGATCCACTCATCCAAGTTAAGGTCTTGGTTCAAGCACAGGGCACTAGATTATCCAACAGTAGTATCATAAACTGCTCACCATTGACATACATCAACTAGTTCAAATAACCGCAAGTTCTTGGCCGACAAATTCATAGCCATAGAGGATACCGAGAGATAGGGAGAGAGGGGAATAGCTTACAGTGGTGTAGACGAATAGAGGAAGAGGCCGACGCCGGGGTTGCATCCACGGCACCGTCCGGCCGGCGTCGAGGAGGAAGTAATCGCAATAGCACCACACGACAGCATCACCAGTACAGCACCAAGGAACCAGCAGCACCATGCCACCACCACCAGCACATCACCACAATAGCAAGGTCACGAGACAGCGGATCGAGACATCGGGATTGCAGCTACGTTACCGTTTCTGCAATCATCGGAGAGGAGGCGGTCGAGCACAAGCTCGTGAAGGGGCGCAATTGATGCAGAGGGCCATAGGGAGGCGTAGCGGCACGCGGCATCATGCGCGACCGAGCCGAAGCTACTGCTAGGGTTAGCAGTTGGCGGTGCCATGAGGAAGCAGAAGGAGCTGAGGTAACGGAGGACTTCGTGGCGGGGTCGCGCCGACATACGACGAAGATGTGAGCAGCCGGCGGCGGTCAAATCGACCGGCCACCGCGAGGGTTCCCAGGGTCGTGGGCGAGCGACCTAGGCCACAAAAATCAGATCGAACCGGAGGGAGTTGTAGAGCTAGTCGAGGCGATCTAGAACCCATAACGCCGGTGCTGGAGAGGGCCGGAGGCGGCAAGGAGAAATCGGCAGCGGCCGGCATCAACTGAAACTGTAGGGGGATAGGGTTTCTTGGTGGAGCGCGTGAGGGCTGAGCGAGCTTCGAGATGGCGGGCAAACAAGTGGGGAGAATGGAGAGGCGGACCAGCACCATGTGGCGGCGGCTCCGGAGACGGCGGCGACCAGCCGGAATCATCCCGGCGGGGGCACAAACAGCAGGTCGCGCGAGCGGGGAACGAAAGGGACTGGGCTGTCCTCGCGTGAGAGTTGGTCTCGTATGCGTGCGTCCTGGCGTGAGAGTTAGCCCTCATACCTGTACCGATGTGCGTATATGACAATACTGTATACGTAGGGTGTGCTAGTGGCCCAATCAATTTAACTAGTTTATTAGTATATCAATTTGAGCTACTAAGCTAATTAGACCAGCCCAAAGAACTAATCTACTAAAGTACTTGTGCGTCTAGTTTTACAAAATTAATATTAGAGCAAGATAATATGTTCCCAAATTACAAACCATTATTTAAATAAGGAAGATAAGTTTTTATTTAAATATCTAAAAAAAATGTTGTAAACCTTAACCAAGTCTCAATTTAATGTTAAATTTTCAAGAAATCAAAGCTTAATTACACACATGCATATTCTACTAAAATTATACAAGCCAAATGCAAATGAAGATGTTCATTTTATGTCTTCATTCTAATAAATCTTAGGTGACCAAGTAGTATCAAAGAATTGTGAACCATAGTTTGTACTTTCATAGTCATCACCTAGATCACCATCCCTTGGTGTAACACAACTAGTGTCAATCATAGTCACAACCATGTGGGGTAATTACAATGTACTTTATTTTGAATGATCATGCTCAAGTTAGGCATATGAAAGTACTTAAAGAACCTCCACTTGTTAGTTTATGTTACCTCTCAAACCTTCCTAGAGATCAATTGAGAATAATAGTAAACCTTAAGGCAATTGTATCTTATTGAAACTAATCCTTATTCATTAAAATGTTTATTCTTTTGAAGTAAATAAAGAGTAGTCATCAACCCTACCTAATAGGATCTATAAACCCTAGCTAGCTAGCACCAGTAAGATATAACCAACCATGGTAGCAACCATTTATAATCAATTGCTTAATATAACCTTGCTTAACTAAAACCATACAAACTCTAGATACTGATGAAGCCAACTTTGTTGTAATCCATCAACTCCTTACTCTAGAAACTCATTAGAACCATAGGAAACCATAGAACCGCACAAACCCAATTGTCATATTTGTTCTTTATTAAAGAATATGTTCTTCAAAAGTTATTCTTTTGAATAATATAACAAGTAACCATTAATCATGTCATATAGTACTAAGACCAACCATTGTTCATTACATGTTAGGATTATACCAAATCTTATCGTTGTGTGCTATTAATATTATTGTTATGATGTATTGCACTACTTGTTTATGATACCAAGTAATCAACCCTTAATAAGAACCTTGTTTGCAAACCATCTCTAAAAGTGAAACACACCTTAAACTAATCATTATAACTCACTAATCCTAATCATCGGGGTTAGGTCACGCTCAGAGCGATTGCATCTCATACTTAGGCATTATTGCATCCTTGCCAATCTTTTAAACATCGTCCTTACCGGACGATGATGCTATTTCAGAATTTGGAGTTATTGCGTATCGAAGACCTTGCCTGCATAATCTTGCGAGTCAAGAAAGGCAAGTTCATCACTTGCTCATGTCATTTGAGTATCTTTATCAAATTACTTGCAAAGTACTATGATTATCACTATTGCATAAAAACCAAAACCACTATTTTCATAACTATGAATATGACTATGTGGTGGGCAATGGAACCATGGATTGTGTTGATATGGTGGAGGTTCCATTGCAAGGGTTTATATCCATCTAGGATTAAACAACAAATATCGTCCAGCGATTCTTGTGCCGTAATACCCGTGTTAACCATAAGATCTGGAGTGGAACGGAATAGTCAATTGTATTTCCACCTCTTGTACATCAACGGATGCGCTTTACCGTAGACCCTTGATCCAAGAGAGGACAAGTGGTACCCTTGATCCAAGAGAGGACAAGTGGTAGGGTGGGGGTCCCGATGAAGTCCCCACGGTTATTGCGGTCTATGATGGGTTGCAGCTGCCGGCGAAGGAGTTCATGGTAGAGACCTGAATTGTTGTCGTGGTCGGGGGCCGTCCTTAATTGGTATAAGAGCACCGGCGAGGACCCAGGGTCGGAGTTTGCAGCAAAGGGTGGGTGTATGAGGTAGCGGAGGAATATGATTGGCTATGACCTTATACCGGGCCTCACACCATAGGAAGTGTGGACGGGGAAATTGCCCGGTTGGCACCAAGGTTAAGATCTCTTATGGGTAAAGCAACACACCTCTGCAGAGTGTAACGAATCGTGACCTGTCACTCCCTGTTCCGGGATATGGAACTCGCGAACGCGGCCGGAAAGGAGCTCCATGAAGTTCTAGTAAACCGGTGAAGGCCGACGGACATAGTTCTTCCGAATAAAAGCAACCTTTTGAAGAAATGGTTATGAAAACCCGCATTGGTATTAGACTTTCTCGGTCTAATGCCGTAGCTAGTGCATTAAACACCTCTTTCCTATAATGAACTTGTTGAGTACGCTCGTACTCATCCCACTCTTAAATCCCCTGCTTAGATATGGAGGCATCGAAGGAGGATCTACAGTGCAACTCGAAGACCAAGGAGTCAACAACTACTTCAAGGGACAGGAACCGTTAGAAGAGTCAAACACCACATCCAATAAGGATAAAACCTAGCTTAGCAATAGAAAGGAACTAGTTTCCTAAACCTAGCTCCTATTTAGCTAGAATCTATTCATAGCCTCTATAGCTAGTTAAATACTCTACAAATAGAGTTCGTGATAGGACTAGACTACGAGACGTTCTTCTGGAGTTTATTTGCAGTTTTACCTCATTGTAAAGTAGGAGGCTGTGATGATCTTATGTAACAGAGTCTGTATGTAATTCTATAGACATGCCTTGGACCCGCATATGTTTCTGTTGTACCACTCTGAGTGATATAATACGAGTGGAACGGTGTTTCATTGGTGTTATATCAGACTTGCATACTACACCATGCAGTGGTATGCCGGGTCACCACAATGTCCCTCTAGGTTTCGTCCATAAGGCAGTTTTTGAATTGGGGTCTTATTCGAAGACTTTGGGCAAACCCTTGGGGTTCCACCTATATAATGAGGAGGAGAGGGAGGGGCTGCCCATGGCTTGGCCGCACCACCTAGGGCACCCCTGGTCGGCGCCCTAGCCACCCCCTCTCTCCAAACCCTAGCACACCTCCCTCCCCCACCTCTCTCCCGTAGTGCTTACGGCGAAGCCCTGCCGGAGATCTCCACCACCACCGACACCACGCCGTCGTGTTGTCGGGATTCTGAGGAGGATCTACTACTTCCGCTGCCCGCTGGAACGGGGAGAAGGACGTCGTCATCAACACCGAACGTGTGACCGAGTACGGAGGTGCTGCTCGACTGTGGCACCGTCAAGATCTTCTACGCGCTTTTGAAAGCGGCAAGTGATCGACTACAGCAACAATGAGATCTAATCTCGTAGGCTTTGGAAATCTTCAAGGGTTAGTCTCATGATCTTCTCGTTGCTACCATCTTCTAGATTGCATCTTGGCTTGTTATTCGTTCTTGCGGTAGGAATTTTTTTGTTTTCTATGCTACGAATCCCATCAGGAACAGGAGAGACAGTTGTATCGGCATCATCATCGTCTCGTCCGCTAAGACTCGATTCCGCCATCGTTATCAGCTCTTCATTAATCCTCCTGCGACGCATGGATTTAACATGTGCATCGTCTTCAGGGACTTCCTCATCCAGAGCATTGCTATCCTCAAAAATGTTCTGATCATCTTCAGTTTCTTCAGAAACATCATCACCTTCTGGAGCTACTCCACTTTCGGGTGTAGGTGGATAGCATTGAGCAACAGTAGAAGCCTGTCGAAAAGATAGGGTAAACAACTTTAGATTCAGAAGCAAAAATAACATCAGATACAAAAACAAACAAAAATTACCTCAGAAGGAAGGTGTTTAAGGTCAAGAGGAGGGCGAGCCGAAGTCATAACAATGTTGTCCTTCTGGCTGAGGCAAGTCAGGCGCCGCACCTCATCTCGAAGATCCTCTTCGGATAGATCTGTTGGGCAGATCCTCGACTTATCCGTCATGCTATTGAACCTGTGACATCACCGGCTGCACCCGACGCTTCAGTAACACTGAGACTACTTCAGTGCCGCACATCATCTGACCTCCTGCGTTTTTTAGGCCAGGACCTTGTCATACAGTTGATTAGCTAGAGCACTTTCTTCGGCAGTCCAAGTGTTTTGCTAGGACTTCTTCGGCACGGCAGCAAGGACATCTTCGAATGGTGGCAGATTGTAGCGTCGTCGTGATGCTGAGATATCCCGGAGATAAAACCACTTCTATCGCCATCCCTGAACAGACTCCTTCACCAGATAGTTGAAGTAGTTGACCTCCTTCCTAACAACGAAGCCGATGCCACCGACGACAGGAGGGCCGTCATTGCCATTGTGGCATTTGACGTAGAAAATCTTCCTCCACAAGCCCCAGTGAGGGTCAATGACGAGGAAGGCCTCACATAAAGTGATGAAGATCGAGAGATGGAGAATGGAATTGGGAGTCAGCTGCCAAAGCTGCATCCTGTAGAAGAAAAGGAGAGAACGGAGAAATTCGTGGGCAGGAAGAGAAAGCCCGCGAAACATGAAAGAAGCAAACATGACAGTAAAGCCTTTTAGAGGACTTGGGCGAGAGGCAGAACCTGGATGAATAAAATCGGATTCGGCAGATGAGATGAGGCCAAGCGTCCTCATCTTGTTCTCCTCGCGCTTGGAGATGGTGGAAGCACACCAGTCAAGACCGACCTTGGCCGCGCTTGCAGTAGCGCTGGAGCCAGTGGTTCCCTTCTTCTTGCCCATGGTCGCTGAACTCGTGAAGGCAGAGGCAATGGCAAGGAGGAGGCAAGGAAGAAGATGAGCAGTATGGAGGCGTAAAAAGTGAATACAGGGAAAAGTCTCCTATTTTATAACAGTGAATGACTGGAGATCATGGCCATTACTTTGACAATCGTGGGAAGATGGGCGAGGATCCAGTCATACATGTGTCCAGAAGGAAAGGTAAAACTGGCGGCCCATTACTCCCACTACGCACGAAAATTGAGGAGGCACCTCGGTCAATGCACAAAGACTAGTCATTTCTCAACTAACCGCGCAGAAGTAGGGTGGGCCCGTTAGGTCACGTCCTGTCAATCAAACCGCCACATTAGTGATGTCATTGATGATGTCACAGAAAGTATCGACTCATTGTGAAGCACCCGAAGAAAATTCAAATGTCGTGTTGCTTGACTTAAGTCTACGCACAGTTGCAAGCATCCGTCCCTAGAGTCGGGGGCTACTTCCATCGGGAGCGCTGGACGCGCACCCGATAAAAGACTAAGGACTCGAAGATTTCAAATCATTTCCAGAATCAAGCCCGGGGACTTGATTCTGAGTAGAGTAACGTTGTTTTGTCATTGGCAGTTAACCAGTATTGATTTATCGAGTAAAACTGGGCACGTTACTCAGAATCCTTTACATACTATCAATAGGCATGGCCTAATTCGAAGATATTGAAGACCCGATATATAAAAGTTATCGATGACCACGACAGTTTACAGAAGATAGCGGCAGCGAAAGAAGCATTCGAGTAGTACAACTTGAGTCTACGTACGGTTGCAAGCACCCGCCCATAGACTCGGGGGATACTCCCATCGGGAGCGCTGGACGCGCACCCAATACAAAAGACGTTTATGTTTCAAAGAATTCAAGATCTTCCGGCAATTGTGAATGTTCGACAGAAGACAATTTTAGTCCCTGCCCGAAGCTTCTTCGGCCAGACACTCGGGGGCTACTGATGTGGGCATCACCCTTCGGGTAACTAGTATTACACTACCTCCTACGGCCCGGCCAGGGGCCCATGAAGATCATCCACCTACCGAGGTGGGCCGGTATGTCGGTTCCAAAGAAGGATTCGTGAAGAACAAGGCAAGAAGACGAAGAAAACAAGGAAAGTTTAGACATAGAACTCTTTGTAACCTAGTCGTACCCGGACATACCTCTCGAGACCCGGGTCACAATATAAGGGCCAGGAGAGGGCCTACCGAGGGACACACAATCAACTTAGCCATAACCACCATAAGCCTAGAGCTAGGTCATACGAAATCTTAGCTTCTCGACGAGATCATAGTCGAAGCCTTCGGCTACCCCATTGTTACCCAATATTCTCGATAATCAAGATCAGACAAGCAGGAAGTAAGGGTTTTACCTCACCGAGGGCCCCGAACCTAGGTAAATCTCTCTCCCCGTTTGTTTGGTATCCGATGTATCGTGTTAGCCTGCAGGATTCCGTCAACCCTAAGCCCCAAAAGGTGGGCATTGTCGAGGAGTACCCTCGATAATTGGCGCCATCTGTGGGGAACCTGTCGGTACAAGGCACGTCATCGGCAGCTAGGGTTCACCCAAAAACCACATTGAAGTCCAACTCAAAAACTTACCAAATTGGGAAACCTAGATCAAGAGGGATTCCTCCCTTTCCTTCTCATGTGGCCGGCCATGATTGTGGAGTCCACCATGGACTCCATCTTCTCACTTGGTGGTTCGGCTAGGGCTGGAGGGACTCCACATTCCATAGTGATTTATTCCGGATGATTCTAGAACTTTCTAGAACCTTCCATAAATTCACCGGACCACTCCCATACTTGGAATGTGACTTCCTATATATGAATCTTATTCTCCGAACCATTCTGTATCTTCTCGTGATGTCCTGGATCCCATCCAAGGCTCCGAACAATATTCGAACTCCATTCCATATTCTATATCTACTTAAAACGACATCGAACCTTAAGTGTGTCACCCTACGGTTCGTGAACTATGCAGACATGATTGAGACACTTCTTCGATAAATAACCAATAACGGGACCTGGAGAACATAATGGCTCCCACATATTCAACGATGACCTCGTGATCGAAAGAACCATTATATTACGATACTGATTCCCTTTGTTGCGCGATATTTTACTTATCCGAAGTTTGATCGTCGGTATCTCTATACCTAGTTCAACCTCCTTACCGATAAGTACTCTTTACTAGTACCGTGATACGACATCCCTTGTGAGCCAGTCACATGCTTGCAAGCTAATTGGATGACATTCCACCGAGAGGGCCCAGAGTATATCTATCCGTCATTTGGATGGACAAACCTTCAACCTATACTTTTCGAACACTTAATGCCACCTTTATAACTACCCATTTACGAAGTAGTGTTTGATGTCATCAAAGCATACATCCGATGTAGGTGATTAACATGGTCCCGTAGTCGAAGAATTAGGTTACTATGTATCTTAAAGCTTGAAGAAAAACAAACTTAATGATTTGATAATATGCTACGCTTACTATGGGTGTATGTCCATCACATCATTTACCTAATGATATGATATTGTTATTAATAACATCGAATGTTCATGATCATGAAACTATGATCATCTACTAATCAACAAACTAGTTTAACAAGAGGCTTGCTAGTTGCTAGGGACTCTTTTATGTTTACAAAACACAAGTATTATTGTTTCCGGTTAATACAATTATAGCATGGGATGCGAACATTTATTATAAACACAAAGATATAATAATAACCATTTTATTATTGCCTCTTGGGCATATCTCCAACACGGTTATATGTCCGGCGCGCCCCAAATAGCTTTGGTGAACACTTTGGGGCCTCCGACTAGAGATGCTCTTATAGCAACTTGAAGAGAACCCTCCAAATAGTGTTCGGAAACCAGGGGCGGACCAAGAGTAGGCCGTGGCATACTCAAGGGACCAACCGTGCATATGACTTGCCTTAGTGCCTCCCGTCGGCGTAAATTCTCGGCAGTGATCGTGACGTCAAACTAAGGACGAGGAAAACTTGCGCTGAAATCATAACCTCATATCTATTTTTTTCGTGAAAATGTAAAAAAGCTTTGAGTTTCGATGCACTGATACGAAAATAGTTCATATATGTACATGCCCAAAGAAGAACAGACACCACACCATACAACTCAACCCAAAGAAACTATCCTAGGGAAACAACCCAGGCCCCCGTGATCTTGCCTCGAGTTTGATTGTGTGAAGCAGGGTTGCCACAAAGGGTTGCGTCGTCGAAGAAGACCGTGTCGCGATGCTTCCAGTTCCACCACGTTGGGAGCTTGACGAAGTTCCCTTGTGCATCGCGGGCGTGGATCAAAACGTCCTTGCCCACCATCCCGTGAAGTCGTTATCGGCACTAGGTGGAGTGGCAGTGGATCGGATCCAACACATCACCTCGTACCATATTGTCCTAGCAAAGGGACAATACATGAGGATGTGTCCCATTGTCTCCATCGACTGATCACAAATCGGGCAGCTCGTAGGGTGGGGTAGCCCGTGGCTTGCAAGCTGCTCTGTCGTCCAACACATGTCCTAACACGCTAGCTAGATGAAGAACTTCACCCCGGGAGCCTACAACTTCCTTCAAGATCTTGACACAAGCGATTCTTTAAAGAGGATGTTGTAGCAAGATTTAGAATAGTATTGGGCACAAGTCCTCAACCTCCAAAGTCCAAACCAACAGATCCAATTCCGCAAAGCTGAATCTTAGGCAGCCGGATCCATACCCTAAACTCGGGTATGGATCTGTCTGCGTGAGGCTTAGCTTGCCCTCTGGCTGTTAAGGTCTAGATCTGGCACTACCGGATACATAAACAATCTGTCCCATTGGAGGGTGACCGGACATAGCTTGTCTGGTGCAATGTAATTTCTCAAACAGATACGGGCATGTATATATATTGTTCTTTTTTTCATTTTCAAATGGACAAGGAAAATTTATAGGAGCAAGTCGATGTCTAGAAACCTATTAGTGGTGTATGTCTTTCGCTCAACCAAAAAAAAAATGAAATTCCTAGTTAGCCCTAGCTGAGTAGAGTGGTGGTACAAAACGAGCTCTCACACATCATAAGAGTTGTTGAGATGCTCTTGGTGGAGTGGAGGACCCTGTCGCAGATGCTGCCACAATGTTTCAAGGAAGACAAGAAGCAAACTTGATCATTATCTCCATGAGTTAAATCTGAATTGTACTCTCATTGAGAATAGTAAAGGAAATAAACCTCTTATTAGCCAAGGCGTTAACAGTAACAATCAAGTGATCAAGTGGAAGGAAAAAGGTAAAGCAATTTGGTCCGCTCTAGGGGAAGGATGGCTTAAAATCAATACGTACTGACGCCGCAGTTGATGTGATGCAAGGTACTTGCTCGATTGCCTGCATTTGCAAAGATAGTTATGGTCGTGTGTTATGGGCTCGCAGTGAATCTATGCTTAAGTGCATGGACGTGTCTGAGGCGGAAGCAAAGCAAGCCTTCAGAGAATAGACGATGTGAGTTTGGCTTCCACTATCTTAGAGTCGGACTGTGCTGTTGCAGTGGAAGGAATCAATAGAAAAAACCAGGGGCAGCCTCACGCCTGGAATTTTTTTGAAGACATTAAGAAGATCCAAGATAGGTGCTTCAGGTTTGAGGCGCGGAGAATAGGAAGAGAGGGTAATGAAGTGGCCCATAGGCTAGCTTCTTTAGCTAGGTTAGCTGGTTATGGCCAATCCTGGATGGGGCATGTCCCTCCAGAGTTGGTCCAGTTGGTTGAGTCAGAGTATATAAAACTGTTATTTCTGATCAATGAAACCAGCTTTCTTCGCAAAAAAAAAGTAGCAAACTTGGTTATTAAGAAAACCCTACGACATGCTCAAAAATGAGTGACTCGTTTTTACAACAGAAACACGAGTGAGAGGGAGCTCCAACTCGGAGACATGGTACCTTAAGGTACACCACTTACAGGCATGCTTCTCTTAGCATTCACAGATGCTTCAGAATTCACTCTTTTAAGCTTCAAAAAAAGAATTCACTCTTTTAAGCTTCAAAAAAAGAATTCACTCTTAAGTACTATGGCCCATTTCAAGTGCATGAGAAAGTTGGTCAAACGACATACAAACTTCTCCTATCTGATGGATACAATCTGGACCCCACGCTTCATGTGAGCAAATTCAGAGAACATGTTGGACCTGTGGCAGCACCAGCGGTCCAGCACCTGCATTCCTTTGATATTATGATATATATGATCATGGAAAACATAGAAATTGACCCTGAAACTGTTTTGAACAGAAAACTGATACCGAGGAAACAAGGAGATGTCGGTGTGCCTACTGTCCGGTGGCTAATCAACTTACTAAATGACTCAACTACTTGGGTCTTGGGAGGACTACAGCTTCATCCAAAAAGTATTCTCTGACTTCCAGCCTTGAGGAAAAGCATATTGTTGACGACGGGGAATTGTAAGGAACTGTCTTACTGTCTACCCGCCGAACTGTCTTATGAAAATTCGGTTAACAAACTTACTGCTTTGCTTGTCATGTCCATCCGTAGCTGTTCATTTGTGATCCAACGCATCACAAAAAAAAAATTAACACTTATAACTGTTAGAGTATATATCTGTATATTGTAGTTTCTCCATATGTTAGGGGGCTTCCTGCATATTTCAGCACTGCATACGTAATATATATCGTGGCTGCTGCACTGTAATACAACAAGTATATTGCCCTAACATGGTACCAGAGCAAAATTAATCCTCTAATCCCGACCCATGTTGCTTGTTCCGTCGCCCGTCTTCGTTTGTTCTCTGCCGGCTCCGCTCGCCCCGCCCGCGCGACAGCGCCACCTGCTCTCCGTCGCCAGTCCACGCCGCCCGATTCCTTCCCCAGGCGTGGCGCCCCGATTTCCCTGGCGCCCTGGCCGATTCTTCTCTGCGCCACAGCGCCGCCTGCCCCGCACCCCGGCCGATTCTTCTCCAGGCGGAGGCCGATTCCTGGCCCGCCCGTGCGAGGCCGCCTCCGCTGATTGCTGCTTCCGCCGCGTCGTGCTCCCTCCTGCGCGCGAGCCGCCCGCCCGCCGATTCCGCCCGCGCGCGTGGAGCTCCCGCTGATTCCTGCGCGAGCCGCACGCTGATTCCCACGCGAGCCGCCCGCCGGCCGATTCCGCACGCGTGGCGTTGAGCTTGCCCAAGGATCTTCCCGCGCGTGGCCTTCTGCTGGATCCGTTCTGGATCTTCTCCGCTCTGGATCTTCTCCATCGAGTCCTGCTCCCGCCGAGTCCTGCTTCCGCTGCATCAATCTTCCTGCTGATCTCCCAGGCTGGTTAGTTGACTTCCGTCTGTAAAAAAAAAAGCAAAAAAAAAAAGCAAAAAAAAAAGAGAAAAAAAAGAGCTATGTCTTCCGCTGATCCCGCCCCTTCTTTGGGCCCACCTTCGGTACTTGGTATTTGTCCGCTGCCTCCGTGCATGACTGCTAGCTATTCTTCGTCGCCGTTTGCGGCCTCTTCACGCGGCTCTGCCCGCGCTTCACCGACTCCGTCTACGTCGGCTCGCCGTTCTTCACCGACTTTCGCGGCCTCTTCCCACGGCTCTGGCCGTGCTTCGCCGATTTTGTCTCCCTCGGCCTGCCGCTCTACATCGACTTTTGCGGCCTCTTCACGCGGCTCTGCCCGCGCTTCGTCGACTTCGTCTATGTCGGCCTGCCGCTCTACATCGACTTTTGCGGCCTCTTCACGCGGCTTTGCCCGCGCTTCGCCGACTTCCTCTATATCGGCCTGCCGCTCTACATCGACTTTCGCGGCCTCTTCCCGCGGTTATGGCCGCGCTTCATCGACTCCGTCTGCGTCGGCATGCCGCTCTACATCGGCGTGTTGCTCTCCGTCACCCCCTTTGGTGGCCTCTGTGCGTGTGGATGATAGCTCCTCGTCGGCACCTGATTGTACTTCGACCTCTCCAGTCGCGCCCCTCTCTGCGCATGAGATAGCGCAGCCTTCACCGCCCGCTTGATGCTTGGGATTCCGGCTTACGTCGGCAGCCTCGCGGTTCGAGTCTCCGCCCTCGTCCTCATTGCACCTACCGTGGCAAGGTTGGCCACACTTCCTCCACTCGCCGGACGCGGGATCCTAGTTTACGTCGGCAGCTCCGGGATCGTCGCCAGGGCCGGCTCTTCAGATCTTCTGCAGTTGCACTCTCTGATCAGGACATTCTCAGGGGTCTTCGTGGTCTGCTCGCTACTCCAGACTCTTCCTCACCGGGCGTTGCTGGTTCTGTGACTGGCTCTTCTGGCACTGCGCGGCCACCACTTTCTACACAGTCAGGTACGTCCCCGTGGTATCTGGATTCTGGAGCTTCCTTTCATATGACCTCTGAGTCTTCTATCCCGTCTCGCTCTTCGGTCTCTTATTTCTCATGTCCGTGTTGTCACGGCCGATGGTACCTCTATTCCCGTTTCTAGTACAGGCACCCTTTCTACTTCCTCTTTCTCTCGTTCCCGATGTTTCTCATGTTCCTCGCCTTCGGATGAACCTTTTCTCCGCTAGCCAGCTCACCGAGTCTCCGGTTGTCGCGTCATTCTTGACGCCGAGTCTTGTGCGGTTCGGGATCATCGCACACGAGGCCCCGGTTGGAGCCGGCCCTCGTAGCCGTCGGCCTCCGGGGCTTTGGGAGTTAGATCGGCTTCGTGTTCCTTCCACCGCCACTTCATCTCGCGTTCTCCTCCGGTTGTTGCCTCTGTCACCGGCTCTTTTCGACAGTGGCATCATCGTCTTGGTCACCTTTGTGACTCTCGCTCGTCGTCTTTGGTTCATCGTGGCCTTCCGGGATCTCGTCTCCGGAGATGGGTCGTTACATTGTCGTGGTTGTAGGTTAGGCAAACAGATTTAGCTTCCATATCCTACTAGTGTGTCCGTCTCTCGGCCGACCGTTCGATTTAGTCCATTCGGATGTTTGGGGTCCGGCTCCCTTCGCTTCGAAAGGGGGCCATCGATACTATATCTTATTCATTGATGATTTTTCACTGGTACACTCGGGTGTTTTTCATGCACTCTCGCAGGTGAGGTACTCTCTATTTATCGGCGTTTTGCGGCCATGGTCCGCACTCGGTATTCCTCACCCATTCGCGTGTTCCGTGCCGATTCTCGTCGGTGAGTATATCTCTCAAGCACCTTCGTGGTGTCCTTGCTCGAGGAGGGCACCCTCGCTCGGTTTTCTTGTCCCGGCGCGCATGCTCAAAATGGCGTCGCCGAGCGTAAGCATCGTCATCTTCTTGAGACCACCCGTGCTATGATGATTGTCTCTTCTCTTCCGCCACATTTCGGGCCGAGGCCGTCGCTACGTAGGCCCACCTTATTAACATTCAGCCTTCCGCCTGCTCTACGTGGTGGCATTCCTCTCGAGCGTCTCTCCGGTGTTTCTCCGTACTACTAGACTCTCCGTTCATTTGGTTGCGTCCGCTATGTCCTTCTCGCCTTCGCGAACGCACCAAACCGACCGCTCGGTCCGTTGAGTGTGTTTTTCTCGGTTACGGTGATGAGCATAAGGGCTATCGCTGTTGGGACCCCGTTGGTCGTCGGATGCGCATCTCTCGTGACGTCACATTTGATGAGACGCGTCCCTTCTATCCTCGCCCCACCTCGGGTACTTCCCCGGTGGATGATATCTCTTTTCTTCTTTTTCCGGATGCACCCCCGCTGTCCCTCCTCCCTCCCTCCTACTTCGATGCGCCCTTCGACGCCATCCTCTCGTTCGTCTAGTCCACCTAGTACTCCTCGTTCTCCGGCTCGGCTCCTTCCGATTATGTCCCTTCTTCCTCTTCTTCCGATGACTTGTCTTCCGCAGATGACCTTCCCCCTTCTCGGCCTGTTCGTCGGCCGTCGTGCTCCGGCTCGTTACTCTCCTAGTCGGCATGGTCTCTATGTCGTTTCCGAGCCGACTTCTTATCGGGATGCCGAGCGTTATCCCGAATGGCAGCTTGCCATGGCCGAGGAGATCGTCGCGCTTGAGCGCACCGACACTTGGGATCTTGTTTCTCCCCCTTCTGGTGTTCGTCCCATCACGTGTAAGTGGGTCTATAAAATTAAGACTCGCTCTGATGGATCTCTTGAGCGCTATAAAGCGCGTCTTGTGGCTCGTGGCTTTCAGCAGGAGCACGGCCGTGACTATGATGAGACTTTTGCCCCTGTAGCTCATATGACTACTGTGCGTACCCTTCTTGCCGTTGCCTTCGTTCGCCGCCGGTCCGTCTCCCAGCCTTGATGTTCGAATGCTTTTCTTAATGGCGAGTTGAGTGAGGAGGTTTACATGCAACCTCCTCCTGGGTATTCTGTTCCCGATGGGATGGTTTGTCGTCTTCGACGTTCTCTCTATGGTCTCAAACAGGCCCCTCGTGCCTAGTTTGAGCGCTTTGCCTCTGTGGTGACTGCTGCTGGTTTCTCTCCTAGTTTTCATGATCCAGCACTTTTCGTTCACACTTCTCCTCGTGGACGCACCCTTCTCCTTCTCTATGTTGATGATATGATCATTACTGGTGATGATCCCGAGTATATTGCCTTTGTAAAGGCTCGTCTTCGTGATCGGTTTCTCATGACTGATTTTGGTCCTCTTCGCTATTTTCTTGGGATTGAGGTTTCCTCCACTTCGATGGCTTTTCTATCTCTCGGGAGAAGTACATTCAGGATCTTCTTGCTCGTGCTGCTCTTGGGGATGAGCGCACGGTTGATACTCCTATGGAGCTTAATGTTAAGCTTCGTCCTAGCGATGGTGATCCTCTTCCCGATCCCACACGTTATCGTCATCTTGTTGGGAGTCTTGTTTATCTTGCTGTCACTCGTCCCGATATTTCTTATCCTGTTCATATTCTCGAGTCGGCTTGTCTCAGCTCCTACCACCTGTTCACTACGGTCATCTCCTCTCGTGTTCTTCGTTACCTTCGTGGCACGATCACTCGTCGCCTTTTCTTTCCTCGTTCTAGCTCTCTCCAGCTCCGAGTGCTACTCGGATGCTACGTGGGCGAGTGATCCTACGGATCGTCGTTCACTTTCCGCTTACTCGTGTGTTTCTTGGTGGTTCGCTTGTTGCTTGGAAGACGAAGAAACAGGTAGCGGTTTCTCGTTCGAGTGTTGAGGCTGAGCTGCGGGCTATGGCCTTGTTGATTCGCCGAGGTGACCTCGGTTACGGTGGTTGCTTGCAGATTTTGGGGTCTCTGTTACGACACCCACTCCACTTTTGTCCGACGATGACAAGTGCTATCCGTATTGCACGTGATCCGGTCAAGCATGAGCTGACCAAGCATATTGGTGTTGATGCTTTTTATACACGTGCTCGGGTGCAGGATGAGGTTGCGGTTCATTATGTGCCTTCGATTTGCGCTTGGCGGATTTCTTTACAAAGGCACAAACTCGAGCGCAACATGACTTTTTACTCTCCAAACTCGGTGTTGTGGATCCACCATGAGTTTACGGGGGTGTTAGAGTATATATCTGTATATTGTAGTTTCCCCATATGTTAGGGGGCTTCCTGCATATTTGCACCTGTACATGTACTATATATTGTGGCCTTTGGCCCCCTGGTAATACAACAAGTATATTGCCCTAACACTAACCAGCTCACTTTATCTTCAGTTTACTTTTTCTTCGTCTGCTCACTTGCTTGTCATCACTCGCCATGGATATCTAGCTCGTAGCCGAGCATGTAAGAGCATCTCCACCGGTAGCTCCCAAATAGGCGTCGGCAGGGACGGCGGCACCTCCGTTTGGGGGACGCCGGTACTGCATCCTCTATTTGGGGGAGTTGTTCCTACACCGGCGCTCCTAAAATGGTGGCCCTGATAGATGTTTTGAATTAAAATCATAAATAAATGCATAAAAAATTAAATAAGAAACATTTTATTCCACAAACTAATACATAATTGGAAACGTTTTTTACATGAAGATATAGTTTGGAACATGGTTTTCCACAAACTAATGCATAGTTTGAACCATGGTCGCTATAAATATAAAATATTGCAAAAAAACTAAATCTAACTAGACCGGTCATTGCAGGTGTCGTGTATTCGCTGCCAAGAAAGAACACTCGAGGGCACACCCAGTCACCCAAAATGGAAAATCCAGCTGGTGAGGGTACCCCTGTTAGTTCTTTCGAGGAGACCATCCGAAAACATGCGTGCCGATATTCGCTGCGAAGAAACAACACTCAGTCGTCGTCCTTCTCGGTGCTGTCGCCGTGGTAGTGGCGGCGGCTACGCGTCTCGTCGAACACCTTGACGCTCATGTCCCTATCGCCAAAGTAGGAGAACACGAGCACAAAGCCGTCCTGGAGGCGGTGGTGGCGCGCGAACTTCTCCCAGCCGATGCAGAGGTATATCTTGCCGCGCGCGTCGTAGATCACGTCCACGATCCACCGGTAGTAGCCGCACGCAGCCTCCAGCAGATGCAGCGTGCCCGGGCGCTCGTCACCGGCGACGAAGTCGGCGAAGGTGTCCGGCAGCCTCTGGATGCCGCGTGGGTCGCCTTGAGGACGAGGATGAACTCGAACAGCACGGCCCCTCCTCGTCCATGTCCGACGATGAAGATGACGGCGTCGCAGGCGACGACGTGCGTGCACCTCTGCGGCCGCGACCTCGGCCTCGACCAGACATTGCGTCGTCCTTTCAGATGCTGGCGGCTAGGGTTGGGGAGAGAGGCGCTAGGATTTGTGTGTGAGAGGGACGATGAGAGGCAGCCCTTTTTATAAGCCGGAGCCAGGGGAGCGGTGGCGCTCATTAACGGCGGCACGAAGAGAAAGGCGTGCGCGACGGGACGGTTCGCTGCGCGTCTGCGGAAACTGCACCGCTGCGGCGCCCCAATAACTCTCGTTGCGAGGTAAGCGACACGCGACAGTTAGGTTAAAATTGAATGAGCCGCTGACGCGTCGGCCCTGCCACTCCCCCCTTGTGTCGACTTTTGGGATGTGTGGCTGACACACGGCTCACACGCCCAAAATTTTCAGCCTCGCGAGGCGCCGGCGCGCCTTATTCGCGCATTTGGCGAAGGGGCTGACACGGGGTTGCTGACGATTCTATTGAGCTCGAAAATTGGCCGGCGCCGTATGAGGTGCGCCGGTGCGAGCCCATTTTTGCTCCCTGCCCCAAATAGCTATCTAGCCACCGTTATTCTGGCTATTGACAAACTCGTCTCTGTAAACCTTGAAACGCCAGCTAAGCTATCATCTGAAAGTAGCTAAATTTCTTGTTTACTCTGAATATTTCTGAACTGTTCCATTTCCTTATGAATTTGTGTTCGGGCTTACCAAAAGCAGAGAATAATCGGTGGAGTTTTCTAGCCAATCTGCCCAGAAAGATTTAGTTAGCGTTCAGTCAGCAGTGTCTAACTGTCTATCAATACTGCATTACATCCTAATGTAGTACTTCACACCCTGATCTTCAAACAAAACAACACCCATTCCATGTGCATAATTGCTGACATGCCTACCATCTACGCCCATTTACAACACACAAAAAAAAAAAAAACACTAGCAAGTGATCCTAACGAGGAGCCACTGTCCCGGAAGGGATGCCGCTGTTGGCATGGCCGCTGTTGGAGGCATGGGATGAGTCGAATATCTCCCCTGTCAGGGACATGGATCCAGAATCTGTCAGTGCGGCCGAAGAGCCTGCCACCATGGAGGTTGAGGAGAAGAGATCCTCCCCTTCAGGCAACACGCTCCGGATGCCGTCCAGCTCCCTGACGATCTCGGCCATGTAAGGCCTCGCATCAGTCTCGTCCCGACAGCATTTCAAGGCCAGTGAGAGGAACCTTGTGGCGCATTCCGGAGGGCATGAGGACATCCGGCTGTCAATGACTCCAGAAATGTCTCCAGATCGGTAAGCCGAGTTTACCTACGTACAGTAATAAACACATTAAATACTAGTAGTTCGGTCATAAAATTCTACTGATATTACAGAAGGTAAAAATAAATCACTATCTCAAGCAGTACATTAGATCAGGGTGGAAACCTCTGTACCTCTCTGACAATGTTTTTGCCAAACTGGATTGGCTTCATCCCGGTCAATAGTTCAAGAAGCACAACACCAAGGCTATAAACGTCACTTTTTTCTGTCAATTTATGAGTCAGGAAGTATTCTGGATCAAGATACCCCTGCCAAAAGTAAACAGGATAGATATGATCAACCGAGCTTTCAAGCTACAAGTTAAATATAAATAGGCTGAACTGTTTCCTGCTGTCTAGCATGGAACAGCAGTAATTAGATCATGGTGAGTACAGCTCTTCCTACATTACTAGGTGTACTGAGACTTACTGGAGTGCCCTTGACAACAGTGGAGATATGAGCTGGCAATGTTCCTGAGATATCTGGGACCGGAGCAAGCCTTGAAAGACCAAAGTCAGCCACCTTCGCTACAAACTTAGAGTCCAATAGAATGTTGGTGGCCTTAACATCACGGTGGAATATAGGAGGATCTGCCTCGGTGTGTAGATAGAGGATTCCCTTTGCAGCGCCCATTGCAATATGCAACCTCTGACTGAAGTTCAGAGGTCTTTTAGAAGTTACTGCAGAAAGTGTCAAATTAGATTAGATGCTTGACATTCGATTTGTTATCAGGTATCAAACAAAAGTACATAATCTAATTTGACATCACTGATAAAAAAACTATATTGTTCGAGGATAAAAAAATACTAGTGTAAAAAGACATGGTTTATATCAGGTGAGAAGAAACTAGAAAATCGTAAACGTGTGAATACTTGCCGCTTACTCACCGGAAAGATGATCACGTAGGGTGCCATTTGGCATGAATTCATACACCAACATCTGCAAAACACAATTCTCTATGAGCAGCCGATCCCGCAGTCTGCAGATTTTTTACAATATAAGCCTAACTCAGCAGATCTGAGGTGACTGGAGAACCCTAAGCATAAGCATGCTTAGCACGACATTACCAATATACGTTTCTGATTCTTACATAACGTGTACGGGATTGTGGAGGAATTACAACAATATATGTGTATTTGATTTGAAAACTAAGACACACACCTGTTCCTCTTCTTCATCACAATAGCCAATCAGGGATACCAAATTACGATGATGCAATCTTGACAGCAGTTCTATTTCCGTGCAAAATTCCTTTGAACCTTGCAGAGAATCTTCATGTGCTCGTTTGATTGCAACGGCTGTTCCATCATCTAGATTACCTCTATAGACTTTTCCATAACCTCCTTGACCAACTTCAGCTGAATCATCGAAATCATTGGTCGCTTTAGCCATTTCTTCAAATGTGAAGCATCTCACACCATCGACCTTGACAGAGAACCTCGACAATACTGCAGAGTAATCTACTTATTCAGATGTTGTGGATTGAATTTAATGTCTACTGCAATACTATAAAAAGAAAGAGGCTCATATATAACACTAGTTGCCAGGTGAAGCAGCATGGCGTTTCTAATTTGTCAGACAGCAATGTTTTTATATGTAGCACATGGAAAGCTATGTTCATTGAACAAATAACGACTTACATGACTTCCTCGAAACTGTTCGATGTTTTGAGCGTTTTCTCATTATAAAAATGGTAAAACCCACAGATACTGCAATAGCAGCAGTAATCGTTCCTACCAAAATCCCTGCTAGTGCACCCTTGTTTAAACCTGACGACATCATAGTTGGAAATTCTGCAAAGAAAAAAGAGGCAAACCAATAAACTAGTGAATCATACAATTGTATGGAGTGTTTTGTACAGCCGAATCAGTATGGACCATGTAGTGGTAAATTTTAAACAAAGATTTTTTTCTTCTTCTAAATTCCTCACTAAACTGGGACGCCTTTCGAAAAGATCTCGGTGTTTTTCATCCTGTGGAGGGGTCCTCCCATCTCGTAGGAGAGTTGGGTTCGCATAAACTCCCTACTTACTTTCCTGCACCCATCGCGAGGGAGCCCTCTTTGAGGTATTATGGGTTTTGAATAAGGGATGATAATTATCTCATAAAAATAACCACGCAAAAAATCATGGCACATAGGCTGGAAGAACGCAAAGGAATAACCAATTTTATCATATAACGTGCAATTATTTTCAAAATTTGAACTCTACAGTGCATACAATCTCATATGGTAGGAAAACCAAATTTAAAAATTCATGGATTTCGAATTCTACTAGCATAAGAAACAGTTGCAAAAACTCTGTTAATATCACATTGCTTGTTTTGGCAGAGCAATTGTTTAATTGGTAGAATTGTGGATGACATCCTTTGGTGCAAAGTAAATTCAACATACCGTCTGCATAGGAACCAAGCGTGAAATTGAGAAGCTCATACGGACCAAAAGTATCTGATAGAGTAATCTCCCATCCAGCAAGTAATTCCCTGAGCCGCATAACCTCCGACATAGTAAATAAACTAGTATTATTTGGGAATAACTTCAGATGCATATTCAGCCTTGGACCAGCCTCCCATATATACTGCTCAATGTATAGCTGGTAAATACTCAGGCTCAATAAAGACGTTGAGTCGATCTCAAAGGCTTCTTTGTATGAGCGGAAGTCTGAGATCCCTGGACTCTTCAGCCGAAATCCAACTCCGAGAGGCACAGCACAGAAACAAGGTATAGGGGACGATGGATTGTATTCATAATTTTTATCCGTCGGACAAGCAAAACAGTCTATACTAACTTGTGGTCCAGATGGTGCTTCGTTTATAGATGTAGGTTGACAAAGTCCAGCTGCTCGAGCGGCATTAGAAGTTTCACAAACAGGGTTTCCAGAAAGCCTGCAGAATATTGATGGTAATGATTATTGTCACACCAGAAAGAGAAATGATTTGGTTTACAAGTTCTTGTGATCAGTATTATATGTGTCTGTATTATTAGATCTGCATTAAACTTATCAATGAAATTTCCATACTCGAAAGCAAACCATACAGCTGAACCTGGGATATGTATATATGTGTGCAGAAAGTACGAACTGATAAGGAAGTACATACAGAAGAACGACAGCTTTTGGAGGCTCAAATGCACGCGGAATAGTGTCAAGGGAGTTGTTTTGAAAGTCCCTGCAGTGTCAAAAATATACATTACACATTCTTATCTCAAATAGATTAGCAGAAAGTACATTTGCGAAGAGTATCATACAGAACAAGGCTTCTGTTTCCCGTAAAAGTGATGTTACTCCAGATTGCCGATGGAACACCACCGTTGAGATTGTTCGCTTCAACTGACCTGCAAAACAGTATCTTCATATAAAACAACAGCAACAGCAAAGCCTTTTATCCCAAGAAATTTGAGGTAGGCTAGATATGAAACCCAACAAAAACCTATGGAAACCAAAGAGTGAAGAGAGAGAGAGAGAGAGAGAGAGAGAGAGAGAGAGAGAGAGAGAGAGTACAAAGTACAAGAAATGTAAATTAAGGTTCTGGCACATGAATTTCTGACTTTTATGCAATTCTATCAAGTGCAAAATCTATACTGTAAACCAACATATTCATATATAGTTCTATCAAGTACTGCTGGCCGACATACTTGTTCTTGTAAAGTTGGATCAGTTTTCTAGAGATCACTCAAAAGCTTTGCTCATCTTTTCAGTTCATTAACTAGAAAAGCAAGTTAATTTGCAAGAAAATCAGGAACGTTTTTGTTTACAAGAAAAAAGAACACAAACCTAGGCAACAAGCACACACTAGGATCAGTTTTCACAATTTTTTATTTTTGATCACTAGTTGTTATGCAAAAGAAAGATATTAAGTTGGCACACATTCATCTTGAATGGCATGATAGTTAGCTAGAACTCCAGAAAAGCACAGTTATCATGGATTGGAGCAATGCTTTGTAAGTTAAACATTACTTACAAGAATTGTAGATTAGGCAGCCCGGAGAAGTTTGCCGGAATAGTTCCATTAAGAAAGTTATGCGATAAATTGCTGCAACAAACTAGAAGTTAGTTTTCTTATTTAAAGAAGCATATAAGGTTACCAAGAGCAACATACATTGTAGTGATATTTGAAGCGAGCCTATTAGTTGGTATAGATCCTGTCAGTTGGTTCCAGCTAAGATCCCTGAAATAGCAAGCCAGAATTAGCAAAGAGACACAGAATAATCTCCTAGGTATTGTAAACTGAATGAGCAATCTTATCGAGATAAAATTATTCAGAAAACATATTCTGGACAAAGCAGTCGTTCCAAAAGTGCTGATACAAACTAACAAAAAAAAGGATAATATCTCATAGTAGGATAAGAATGAAAATAAATTGCTGCATTCATTTTGATCTGGACTTACAGATAGCCAAGTTCAGGTACGCCACTTAGATCAGGAATAACTCCTTGCAAACTGCAATTCCTAAGACTCCTGGTGACATTTAAAAAGGATTATGAAGTTGAACACATATCTTGATTTGAGTTTGTGTATCATAGAGAATAAACGTTAGTGAATTGTCTACACAGACCGAGGGCCTGATTAATTGCACAAGGGGGCTTTTTCCAAATACTTCAGATTTAGTTTGTGTCTGAACTATAAAAAAATCGAGAAAACGCAAAGGAAGCTTTGTGTTTCAATTCATGGAAGAGGTAGAGTTTGTTACACGCCTCCTAAGAGGTTTACATAGTTTATTAGAGATGAGGGAGTTAGTAAACATCCCAGGTTGTTGCCAAGATGTCTCTGAGCCCCCTTCGCCCCTGCCGTGGCCCATGACCTGTGGCGGGTTGATGGCTGTGCTCCCTCGAAGAAGCAGCGTTGCGATGTTTCCAGGCCATCCAGGGCACCAGCGCAGCGTCGCTGTTGCCAAACCTTTATGCTTTGGCTTTGGGGTGCTTTGTCTTGCAGCGTGCCACCAATTAAAGAGGCTGTTTTCGTCGGAGGGTGGCCATACACATCCATGACAGAATCTCATGCCAGATTTTCCTCGAGAATCTCATGTCTGAACTAAATATCAACGAACCCAAAAGAAATACCCTTCCCTTGAGGGAAACAAAATAACTACTATAGAGATTTCTAGATATATGGACTGACTGTATCCTGATCTGGCAGCTAAGTAACATTATAAATAAGATACAAGGAATAATGAATTGTCGTTGAGTACCAACCACTACCTATCAGGCTAACATTCTGTTAGCCTTGTACAGTTCTTTTTGATTCTTTTCCCTTTCTTTTTTTGGAAGGTCTGGCGCAGTGGTGAAGTAGCTTCATGCACTAGCCAACGCAAACAAAAGTCCGAACTGATGGAAAGGGCTAGGCAATCTACTTGTACACTTGTAGAGTTAGAGGCAGGCTCAACAGGCCTATACGAGGACTCCGAGGGGGCAACAACAATTTTAGGATAAATTGCGAAAGCCAGGACTGAAACTCGAGACCTTGGGCTCTGATACAATGTTAAGCTTCATGCACTAGCCAACGCAACCAAAAGTCCGAACTGGTGGAAAGGGCTAGGCAATCTACTTATACACTTCAACACTCCCCACTT
Source organism: Lolium rigidum (assembly GCF_022539505.1). NCBI lineage: Eukaryota > Viridiplantae > Streptophyta > Magnoliopsida > Poales > Poaceae > Lolium > Lolium rigidum. The sequence goes on from NC_061513.1 coordinate 89,946,612, forward strand.
GTGCCAAGAGGTCCTGGGTTCGACGCAGCCTCTCTGCATTGCACTTCACAGGGGTAAGGCTTGCCTCTATAATACTTCCCCAGACCCCGCCTAGTGTGGGAACTTCTAGCACTGGGTATGTCCCCTTTCTTGTTTTGTCTTTGCCTTTGTAGCTTTGCTACACGCTTGTACTACCTGTCTTCTGACGGCTTCTTGTAATAATATACAAAGACAGACGCTTTGCTGTGTATTTGAAAAAAATATCAACTTAAGCTTTGGGTGTACCAATGGCTTTGGTGTGTATTTGAAAAAATCTCAATCTTAAGCTTTGGGTATATCAATGTACTAGCAGTTCAATTAGAATGCCTAGTTGGTCATAAAGTAGGACACCTTCAGCTCAAGACACGCTGGCTGGTATAAGGCGACTCCAAAGAAGCAGCTCAAGGATCTGGATTCCATGTTAATTCTAACCCTATGGTTCATGTCGCATGAGAGAAATTGGAGGATCTTCCAGGGGAGAACTGCGATATGCAGGCAATGGCTTCAGACATTATGGTGGAGTGCATTCCACCACCTGTTGCACTAACCGCTGTCAGAGTAGGTTTTACTGTTTGTGTCGTATTCCCTTAGGATGTGTTCGGTTCTGGAATTTGGTGGAATGGAACGGAACGGTTCCGCACCCAGCACCCATCCCTGTGTTCGGTTGGAGGGAAGGAACGGAACCAAGTCATTCCTCAGAAGGGAATATACCCTGTAGATGCGGAACCAAGTCGTTCCACCAATTTGGTGGAATCTGGAGGAACGGCTCGTATCTGTCACCGCGCGGACTGAAAAAGAGGTGAGCTGAACCAAAATCCTGCCATTCCGTTCCGCGTTTCTTCCCGAACCGAACACAGGCACGGAACCATTCCGTTCCTCGCTTTTTCCGAACCGAACACGGGTACGGAACCATTCCGTGACATTGGAATGGAACCATTCCGTTCCATGCATCAGGATTCTCAAACCGAACACATCCTTATATCAGGCCTTGGCATATGTTTGCCACATCATTAACACAGAAGAAATCCACATGCCTCATATTTTCCAATCTTAATTCTATCCACGCCAACAAACGAAAAACTACAAATCCTTCCGCAAATACTAGACACTTTGCAGAACACTTAATTTGGTATTATCCACAGCATGATTTATTTTTTCTTGTCCATGTGTAGATAGGATTTGGAGTTAAAATTTTGTGAGATGGTAGATGCAAGTTGTGTCAATGTTGTTGGTTTTTCTTTTTGGAGTTCTTTCAAAGACTTCAAGAAGTGCTAATTCGGAATCAGGTACACTAGTACACCTAAAGTGTCTACCACACAATATGCTTCTGGGGTTTACTCATATTTGAAGTCTGTACACGTTTCAAACGAGTTTTCTCTTCACTAACTAAGTATATTATGTAGAACACTGACTTTCTCAACTCAAACATCTGATTAACTATCTATGTCTGTCTTTCTTAATAATATGATTGCATATGAAATCAAACTAAATTGAAGGAAATGGCAATATGGAGGAAAGGGGCTGTACTCACAGCTTTAAAAGTGTTCGTATGTTGTTGTATGCAGCAGGGACTGAACTTCCACTGAAATTATTATTATCAGCCTGACTAGAAGTAAAAAAGATACAGATATAAGAAACGAAAGTTGTTAGCTAAGTGCAGTATCAAATTTTTCTAAAGAAGAGAAAAACATTCTGAGAGAAAAATATTTGCTATTGTTCATTAACACAAGCAGCGTAAAACCTATTATATTTCAGTGGCGTTTAATACAGCAGTGAATTTATATCATAGAGTATAGTCCTGAAATATGCAGGCTGCAGCATTACTTAATCTTCTTAGATGAGAAAAACTAAAGTAATCATCACGCAACCAGCATCAGATATACATATTCTCTGAAAGAAACCAGAACACACTCTGATATAGAGTAACTTTTCTATGTCAAAGAATTCTCATATATTTACATAAAATGTACTTACAATATTTTCAAAGTAGGCGTCTTCGCTAAGTCTGGAGGAAGAGGTCCAGATAAATTATTTGTATCCACAAGACTGCAAGTTTACAGTAGTAGATGAGTATAAATACAACCCATGCAACACAATAAATAATAGGGAGAAAAAAGAGAAGCTAAAACTCAGAATAAAAGCAGAGGTCCACTTACAGATGAAGGAGCACAGGCATTCTGGATAACTCAGATGGGATTTGCCCACTTAATGAATTGTTGTTCATGTGACTAAAGATAAACAGAGAGTCAAGATTATGATGAAGCTTAAATAAGAAGCAACATAGGAATGAAAGCGAGAAGATTATGATCTTGAAACTTACAGATGCCTCATGCTCGCTAAATTAGCAAACGATTTAGGTATGGGTCCAGATATTTGGTTTTGGTCGATCTGTAATCTGTTTAACTTCTGAAGATAGCCAATCTCATCTGGTAGGGAACCAGATAGTTGATTACCATTCACAGTTCTGTAAAATATGAGGTAGTAACAGTGAAGATTATTATGGATGTTTAATCGCAGTTAGATAAATTGTACTCATCTGCTATGCAGAACTGAAGAAAAACACTAGACAGTAACACGTATTACTGTTTGGACAAAAGTAACCCACGCAACAAATGTTGACATGAGAGGAGGAAAACTTCAGATATGTGATAAACTAATTCACATGAGATAAAAATCAGATATATACAAAACTGCCTAGGAATCTAGGTGCCTTATGTACATATATATTTGAAAGAAAATAGGCATTTGACAGTTTTTGTACGTCCAAAGCCACACTGTTTAGCCCATTTACTGCATCTTTAGAAAATAATAGAAGGTTGGACCACTGTGCGTCTAACTGTCTAAAATTCAAAAGATGGGACCAATACACAAAGGCTAAGCCCAGACGCTAAACCAAATATATGTGCCGATATAAATGTTGTGCGTCTAACTGTCTAAAATTCAAAAGTTCTGCTTAGCAAGATAAACAGTACGGTGAGTTCAGGTCCACATCGAGAATGGAGTATACAAGTCAGTTAAGATATGAGGAACTTACAAAAGTCTGAGCATTGTGATATTGCCTATCTCTTTCGGGATGTTACCAGTCAAATTGTTCCACATAAAATCTCTTCCAAAACAATAAAAATAAATAGAAGTTAGCTCACATATCTGTTGGGTACCTAATGGTACAACCTGAAAAGCATACATGCAGAACAAAGAACTAGCCATGAGAGGAACAGTTCAAATGGGATAGATCTAGTATTGTTTTTCCATCTGGTTGTTGGAGGTAATGTTTAAGAAACAATTAAATTGCTAAATTCAGTTAGCAACTTTAACTGTTCAGCAAATCATACTTACAATTTTTCCAGCTGAGACAGAAGACCAACCTCTGGTGCCAAAGTTCCAGACAGATTCATCTGAAACAATTCCCTACGTGGGCAAAAAAAAATTATTAAGCAGAACAGGACATGATGTGCATCAGTATAACATGCATTATAAAAAAAAATTGTAGATAATAAATAACAAGCAGATTCCCCCGCAAAAAATAACAAGCAGATTCTAAGACACAACATAGAGTAAAGCAACAAACACATCCGCAAATGACCCTTATTTTCGCCTTATTTTGACCAGGAATTGCAAACTTAGCCTGAAAAAAAGAAGAGGATCTACAGTAGTGGTGTTTGTATCGAACTGATGTGCCGTTCGTGGCTTTATATATAAAGCCGGGCCTTTGGCCCACTGTTTAAAAAGTACTATAATGCTGAAAACAATGTTACTGGGGAAATTTAGTGACTTTGTAAGGTTTTTCTGTAAGGTTTGACTGTAATGGTCTTTGGTCTAAAAAAATATGGGAGAAACTTATACTAAAGCTGTGGATATATGCTTCAAAGAAAAAATGGAGATGTGGAAAATCTCTAGCCAATAAAGCATGTTGTTCTTTCAGTTATTATTTAGTTTGGGAGCTCCTGTTTATGGCTGTTGCTATTATCAGTGAACAGTAGTTTGTCTTCAAAGAAAAAATGGAGATGTGGAAAATCTCTAGCCAATAAAGCATGTTGTTCTTTCAGTTATTATTTAGTTTGGGAGCTCCTGTTTATGGCTGTTGCTATTATCAGTGAACAGTAGTTTGTTGCAACTTGCAAGGTTAATTGCTTCAGCAGAGGGCTCGCTCTACAGGTACACGGAAAGAATACATTGAAGCTAACCTTAATATGTCGGAAAAAGTAAAGTGTGATATAAATAAGGATGGTGTGTTAACCATACAAATGGGTTACATGAAGATATGTGTCAGTGGATATCTTGTTGCAGATGACTCCTGTCCAGTTTGATTTGCATGGATCTCCTCTATTCCAATTCTTGAGGTTATTCATAGGATCAATTAAACTTCCTTTGATAGCATTGAGAGCGTTTGCTGCATGTAAGACAGGCGATATTAATGTACAGCAGGATAATATTGATATATGGTGTGGCGATATTAATGTACAGCAGGATAATATTGATATATGGTGTCAATGAAACCATCATCTAGTTATATCCACTGGGCTACTACTAATAGAATATTATGCGTAGTACTGAGAGATTATATGCATGATTATATCTGCACAAACAAGGGCGTGCACACAAGGGAATGGCATCCAGTGCTTCGATAAGCTAATATTCAGGAGCCAAAAGGGTAGCTAGTTGGCAAACCACCTTGAGTTATTTTCTGCAAAGAGTGACTAAGAACTAGAGGTTACCTTCAGTAGGATGAATGCTCTGTCCCCTTACGACACCCACATGAAAGATGCACAAAAGAAGCAGGGTTGCTGCATAGAGGAACCCTCCAAAGCTGGCCATGTCTGTACAAGAGAATCTGCAGCAACTTGGCGTCCCTTTGTATCCCTAAAAGTCTGATCATAAACAAGGAAAGAAACATGTGCTTAGGACCATTCCAACGGTTGATGCCCCCAGGATGAAGGTGCTTATTCCTGGCATCTAAGGTGTGAAAGCATTTTCATTGACTCTGATCCTTAATTAAGAAATAACAACGTGTATGGCCTAACTCTGCATCTCGGGAGAAGACATGGCCTAGAGCTAGCAAAATGAACTCGCTTTCATTGACTAGAGAAAAATAAGCCAGCTCGCACAGTACTTACACTCCGGAGGTGATTATAGTAAATTCATTAACAGTGACAGCAAGACCATACTAATCAGCAATTGGGACTTTTTTTTTGTTGTTGGTTGACATGAATGAGCAATTGGGACTTGAGCAGACGTGCTAAGGCCAACGGGTATGTGCACAAGGTTAAAGGAGTAAAAGGGTTGATTTTGCACGGCAACAGCATGCACGTTTCCGCAAAGTATTGGCTAGTTGCTAGCGCGAGCATCTCATTCGGTTACTTTTTCGGTTATGAGTTTTCAGACAGATAAAGCTTGGAAACTGGAAGGTGCAAATGGAGAAAGTTACTAGAATCCAAAAGGAACTAAGAGACCAAGAAAGCTACTCCCTCTGTTCCATAATTATTGTTTTTTTTTTGTTATTGTTGTGATTGTGGTTCAAATTTAATGGAGTACATGATGAACAGCAGAAGGGGGAACCGAAAACGTGCAGTGAAATTTTGATCCAAGAGAAAAACTTGAGGTGAACTCGACGCCAGAAATAACAGCGAAGAGAGGATCGAAAACTAACTGAAAAAACCGACATAAATCCTGCTCCTAGCGGACTTCAATCGAACAGCAGCGACAAAGCAAAAGAAATGTTTTGGATAATGAGAAGCAGGCAGAGGAGGAGATGAATCAAGCACCTGGGTGGCCGGAAACGGCCGAAGAGCCCTGTGGCGCCGGCCGGCGGCGAGCAAATGCGGAAGCGGGCGCTTCCTCCCCGACGGCGACTAGTACCGGCAAGGAAGGAAAGGGAGGCCTCCGGCTTTTGTAGCTGCTACTGTTCCAGGTGGCTTTCCACCCGCCCCCACCTCCTCCTTCGGGGTTGCGGCGCGGCCAGCGGCGAGCGTGCGAGTGGGTTGTTGGTCGGAAGAGGAAGGAGAGGAGTAGTAGCAGAGTAGAAGTAGCACTAGTTTATTGGCGCGGCTGGCTGGCTTATTCTATTGTTGCGTCGGGGAGTGGCGAGGCTCGGTCAGGCACCCGCGTCCGCCGCGGTTCAACGGCTCGGCGACCGCCGCGCCACCGCCGTGGAACGGAGCGAAAGAAAGGCCTCGTGCCGACTCTGACGCCTCCTCCTGGATTGCAGGGGGCAAAACGAGCGAATCCGTCGTCTTCAGACGCAGCGAAAAAAGTGGAGGAGTGACATCTTGCTGCTGTCGTTTCTTCTCTTCTTGTCGCCTGTTCATACAGGAGTGACACGACGAGTCGAGAGATGGGTTTTTTGGGTTGGTGGCTACTGGCTCCAGCGCGCGCTTTGGATTTGCTCTTGTGGGTTTTGTGGCTGTGAATTGCGATGCTGACCTCGCTCTGCCTAGAGAGCACCATCGGATTGTTTGTTCCTACGAAGTACGATATGGACCGTTTGATTACGGGATGGCAGCTGCTGAGGTCGATGGTGCAACAAAAGTTGCACTGCAAATTGCGGAGGAATTGTCCACGGTAGAAAAGTTAAATTAAACAAGTGGTCTATGTCGCTCCAGCTTTTATTTGTCAAAATGTGGCCTCATAAAGCGATGCTTTACCCCTAACAAAGATGTTGCTCCATATTGCGGAGTGCTTAGAAAAAGCCAAAGAGGTACGGGAAAGTGTTGGTTATTATTTTTTAGATCCCAAATAAGACTTTGGATATAAAATCGGTGCATAAACTAAACCCTATCTCCTACCACTCCAGTTTTCGTTCCGGGGCAAATGCTGTGTTAGAGGATCACCGCGGCTTTCAACTCTCATATCGACAAACGGTGTCTGCACCCTACAACACTGCTTTTAGTGGAAGCGGTAACTTTCGGCGGCAGGGCATCTCTCACCACATCTTCTATGTGGTGGAAGTCCCAAGGTTGAGCCAGAGTTTCATCGGCATATAAACCCTTCTACACTAAATCTAGAATTTTCGGGTTGATCTTTCCCGAAGGCATCGTCTTTGGAGCTGTGATATTTGTACTCAGGGTTGAGAAACCTCGCCCTAGCATGTCCTTGCTCCAATCATATGGTCGTGAATTTCACTACCAATGTTGGGCACAGTTCGGCCATTTTGACATATGTTAAGCTGAGTTCACCATCGTGTAAGTGTGGAAATTCTGTATAGGATGGTTTGAAGCGTGCCTTGGAACTCGGCCGCATTGCGTGTTAAATAGGCGTCAATGACCAGATAGATTTACAGAGTTGTTACAGATTGGATTGATCAACAAGAAAAGAACTAAAACGATTTATCTACACCGTTAGGATTACAACAACTTATCTCTAGATGTTGTTCTAGAAGCTTCATGTTTAACATCCTCCCTCGATCTCAACGTGTTCATGTTGAGATTGGTCTTGAATGCTTCTTGTTGTCGAACTTGCAGTGGTTTAATAAATCCATCTGCTACTTGATCTCCTGTTGGTATGAACCGAATTTCTAACAATTTCCGAGCCACTCGTTCTCTCACAAAGTGGAAGTCAATTTCAATATGTTTCATCCTTGCATGGAATATAGGATTTGCAGACAAGTATGTTGCTCCAAGGTTGTCACACCATAAGCAAGCAGTTTGTGGATGCTCTACTCCAAGCTCATTAAGAATAGACTCAACCCACATTATTTCAGCAGTAGCATTTGCCAATGACTTGTACTCTGCCTCAGTGCTTGATCTAGAAATTGTGGCTTGCTTCCTGGCACTCCATAACACAACATTAGAGCCAAAGAACACAGCAAATCCAGCAGTTGATCTCCTATCATCAGGACACCCTGCCCAATCAGCATCAGAGAAGGCACTAACAAGTGAGGATGATGACCTACCAATCCTAAGACCAGTAGTAGCACTTCCTCTAAGATATATCAATATCTTTTTAACTGTTGTCCAATGTAAAGTTGTAGGGGCATGTAATAACCGACAAACTTTATTAACTGAAAAAGATATATTCGGCCTTGTCAGAGTTAAGTACTGCAAGGCTCCAACAATGCCCCTGTAGCGTGTTGAATCTTCAGGACTCAACAATTCTCCCTCATGCAAAGATAACTTATATGTTGTGGAGAGTGGTATGCTTGAAATCTTGCACTCTGTCATACCCACACGAGACAATAATTCCATAGCATATTCTCCTTGAGTTAACATAATATCACTACCATCTTTCTTAACTTCAATTCCTAGAAAGTAGTGCAAATCACCCAAGTCTTTAAGAGCAAAATCACTTCTTAGATCATTTAACAATGTTGTAGTTGCTTCTTGAGAGGAACTCACAACAATAATATCATCGACCTAAATGAGCATAAAAATGGTCACCTTTCCCTTCCTATAGAAGAAGAGTGACGTGTCACCTTTTGAAGGGTTGAAACCAAGTTGTTGCAACTTCATGCTTAACCTTGAGTACCATGCTCTTGGTGCTTGTTTCAACCCATATAATGTCTTATCTAGCCGACACACATGTTTTGGTCTAGTTTTGTCTTCATAACCCGGAGGTTGTCGCATGTACACTTCTTCCTCGAGAACGTCATGAAGAAACGCATTATCTACATCCAATTGGCGAAGACACCATCCCCTGGAGACAGCAATAGATAAAACCAATCTGATAATAGCTGCCTTGACTACTGGACTAAAAGTATCCTCGTAGTCTATACGAAAACGTTGTTTAAAACCTTTTGCTACTAATCTAGCTTTGTACCTATATATAGTACCATCAGCTTTTCTCTTTATTTTATACACCCATTTACAATCAATGATATTCCTCCCTTGACTAGATGGAACTAGATGCCAAGTTTTGTTATTCATAAGTGCACTATACTCACTATCCATAGCATTTTTCCAATCATTACTTTGCAATGCTTCTCCTAAATTTTTAGGTTCACCGGTTGAGGCAAAACCCCCATACCTGACCGTACCATCGGTACGCTCAAGCGGCCGAAAAACTCCGCTTTGTGAACGTATGCGTGGCGCCCTCAGATTTGGAGCTGGCACAGCAGAAGCTACACCTGAGGCAGCCACAGAAGATCGGCGGTCAGGCGAGTCAGCAGGAGCAGGCGCAGGTGAATCAGAAGCAGACGCAGGCGAATCTGCTATCCCATCCTCCCTGTCGCCTAACGTGGGTGGGCTGCTGGGACCGGGCGACGTGGCGCGTTCTGGACCGCAGGATGCGTGTGGCGGGCTCGTTGCTCCTCGAGCCGCGGGAGGCGACGCGGTTTCGGCCGGTTCGGTGCGTCGTGTGTCGCACGCTGGTGGGGAGCGCGCGGACTCCAGTGCTGATGGCCCTACAGCAGATCTCTCAGGATCGATGCAGGTAGGAGGATCAGCCTGGGATCCCGTGCCCATCTCCATTGGATGTTCATGCTGCATAAAATGACGCCTTGGAACAAAATTTGCACGGTTAGGATCAGTAAAAATAGGACTATTAGCCTGGCTATCTGAGTGTTCTCTCGCGTGATCTGAAGGATTCAATAATTCGGAGGGAAGCAATAGAATTTCTGATCTCAATCTAGCACCGGCATTAGGATTTAATTTGGAGAAGGGAAATATTGATTCATCAAAGATGATATCTCGGGAGATATAAATTCTGCCAGTAGAAATATCAAGACATTTAAATCCCTTGTGAAGATTACTATAGCCCAAAAAGGCACATTCTTTGGAACGAAATTCCAACTTCCTTGAATTGTATGGCCTAAGATTTGGCCAACATGAACATCCAAAAATTTGGAGGGAGTTATAGTCTGGTTTTTCATGATATAAACGATTCAAAGGAGTATCAAAATTCTGAATTCTACTTGGCGTGCGATTTATAAGATAGGTGGCGACTATGAATGCCTCATCCCAATATTTTAAGGGCATGGAGGCATGAGCAAGTAGAGAGATACCTACTTCTACTATGTGATGATGTTTTCGCTCTGCCGATCCATTTTGCTGATGTGCATAAGGGCATGACACATGATGGGAGATGTCAACTTGGTTAAAGAAGGAATTGAGTTTTTCATACTCTCCTCCCCAATCGGTTTGCATGGCTAGAATTTTCCTATTAAATTGCCTTTCGACAAGGCTTTGAAATTCATGGAATTTTTGGAACACTTCGGATTTGTGTTTAATCAAGTAGATCCAAACAAATTTACTGAAATCATCGATAAAACTGACATAGTATTTCTTTCGTCCAATAGACTCAAGGGCAGGACCCCAAACATCCGAAAAAACTAGCTCTAAGGGAGCACTAGATTCACTAAATGACTTATGATAGGGTAGTTGGTGACTTTTTCCTTTCTAGCAAACATCACACACAAACTCTTCACTTGACTCACTTGAACAAGGAAGATTATTGCTACTGATAACTTTGTTGACTATGATCGATGACGGATGACCTAAACGAGAGTGCCATTTCTCCGAGGACGGTTTGATGGCGCTGAAGACATGCTTTCTTTAGCTGGATGAAGTGGATGAAAGAGGGTAGAGACCTCGTCTACCCGGACCTTGGAGGAGCGTTCTCCTGGTTTCCCGATCCTTTATGAGAAAAGAGTAAGGGTGAATTTCGATAAAAGCATTATTATCAGCAGCAAGGCGACTAGCAGACAGTAAACTCTTGCTAGCTTGAGGAACATGAAGGATGTTTTTGAGATATAGATCACGACCAGAGGTACTAACAACAGAATGGCCAATGTGGCTAATGTCCATACCCGACCTACTTGCAGTGTAGACTTGATCATTGCCGGTGTACTTGTCGCGGATGGTCAGCTTGTGGAGGTCTCCAGTGATGTGGTTTGTCGCGCCAGAGTTGATGTGCCAATTGGACTGCCAATTGGTATCTACCCCGTAAGGGGAAGTGGTTGCAGCTCTGACGCTCTTCTCCTCAACGCCGACGAAGTCTGGGTTGTAGCTCTCCCAGCACTTGTGCACCATGTGGCCAGTTTTGCCACACAACTGACACTAGGGGCGTGGCATGTTGCCACTACCATCGTTGTTGTTGTTGCGGGTGTTCCCGTTGTAGTTGTTGTTGTAGTTGGAGCCGTTGCCGCCGTTGCCATAGTTGCCGCGGCCTCCATTGCCACGACCTTGTGGAGGAGGTGGAGGTGCACCTCGGCCACCACCACCACGTCCAAAACCGCCTCCGTGTCCACCGCGAAAAGTAGTGTTGACAGAGGACTGGTTGCCTCCTCCATGGAGGAGATCGATGCGCGTCTCGTAGCTGAGAAGCTGCGAGTACATCTCCGCGACGGTGACAGGTTCAACGTGGGAGCACATGGCGGAGACGATGGAGTTTTAGTCCGAGTCGAGGCCGGCGAGGACGTAGGAGACAATGTCTTCCTCGTCCAGCTTCTTGCCTGCAGGGCCATCTCATCTGCCAGAGTTCGGATCTTGCCGAAGAACTCGGCGATGGTCATGTTTCCTTTCTGCAGATTGGCGAGGGCGATGCGCGTGTTGACGGTGCGAGCGCGCGTCTGCGACGTGAACATGCCTTGGATCGCTGCCCACAACATTGTCGAGGTAGTGTTGTTGACGACATGTGTGGAGATCTCACGAGACAAGGTGGTCAGAAGAAAACACAGAAGTTGCTGGTCTTTTGCCAGCCACATACCATAGGCAGGGTTTGCCTCTTTCTCCGTCTTGTCGCCATGGGTGACCTCGATCTCCTTGGCAGGCAGGGCCTGCTCGGTGTCGAGGAAGGACTCCATCTGAGCACCCCTGATGGCAGACATGACCTGAGCCTTCCATAGGACATGGTTGCTCTTGGTCAGCTTCTCGGTGATGTTGTGGCCGAAGTCGGTTCCGGCGGTGGAGTTCGTGGATGAGCTCGCCATGGATGTCGAGAGGACAAGCTCTGATACTATGTGGAAATTCTGTATAAGATGGTTTGAAGCGTGTCTTGGAACTCGGCCGCATTGCGTGTTAAATAGGGGTCAATGGCCAGATAGATTTACAGAGTTGTTACAGATTGGATTGATCAACAAGAAAAGAACTAAAACGGTTTATCTACACTATTAGGATTACAACAACTTATCTCTAGATGTTGTTCTAGAAGCTTCATGTTTAACAGTAAGGTGAAGACCGAAGTGATAATCGTTTCATTGTACAAATTTAAAGCAGAGTAAATGAAACAATATACTCCGTTAACATTTTGTACTGTTTTATTGCAGGTATTTCCATGTGTTCCTCCCTTTCTGAGGAATCTCAACGCATTCTTCGGTCGATAGGAAATTGTTGATTCTCTTGATGAAAAACCGTTTAAGGGCGTTGCTATTTCGTATTATGAACAATTTCAACAGCTTGAGATTTGAGCATAATGATTGTGCTAGTTCAATTAGTCTTCATATATGCTCTCGACGCGAGGACACCTTTTAAACTGAAGATTTACAATGTCTACAATGCATTACAAAAGACATTTTTTATTATACTCCCTCACATAAACTGCATGCTTTAAATGAAGTATTCCAATAGCAAGAGCCAGGGTTCATTCGGATGCATGTACATTACAGTATATTTATTTAAGCATCTTGCTTTGTCTACCGGTTAGAGCGTCTCGGTTTTATTCTTGAATTAAAACCGTTCTAGAAATCAAGATTTCCATTTTGTCCCGAGCCATAGTTGACATTTCCTAAACCAGCTAAAAATAGTTGGATGATCATTGATCTGAAGGGGTAGATAGTACGGAGCCCCAAAATAATTGCCTAACAAAGTCAGCGTGAGATGTTGTTGTTTTCAACATAAGTTAATTAAGTGTGAGTGTGTGACCAGAGAACAGAAAAACTATTGGCAACACTGCGGCGTACGACTTACATATTGGCATGAGTTCAGTTATGATGAGATCGCCGATAGAGAAGATCATCTTCAATATTAACTTATTTAAGCTCCACATATGATCTTATGCTAGAGTGTCGATGTTTCAATCTTGAATTCAAACCCTTCCAGAATTCAAGACTACACATTTTGACTGAGCCACATATTTGACCTTTCCTGAACCAGCTAAACATAGCAAAGAAGTAGCTCTGTAGCTGGCTGAATAATCTGAAGGGTTCATCGGTCCTAAGCAACCAGCTAACAAAGTCAGCGAGACAAGCTGTGGTTTTCACCATAACTTCCAAGTGTGAACAGAGAAGAAACAACTGTTTGCCAAAATGTGTTATCCGATTGGCTGATTTCTCTAGGAGGGTCGAGACGTGTGACCTGCACTTTTAGTACGGCGCCGTTGATCAGTCCAAGATAGTGACACTTGGATAGTGCGAGCCATGCACTCACTATTCCGTTCCTTCATTGTGAACTCAGTGATTCAGTGACCTTGACGCTAACACTATTTTTGAGGACCAGAGACAGCAGAAGACATTTCCGTCCGTGTGGAGCCGTGAACAGGGGTGGCCGTACTGTGACGTACCGTTGAGGCGGCGATAGTCTCATCCTGTTCTCCAAAAGAACCGAGTTAGTATGGTATTGCGTAGGAGTCACAGCACGATGCTTCTATTGTGAGACTAACCGCAGGATAACGTAGGTGTTACATTCACGGTAACTTGGCAAATACTCCGATTAGTGCAGCCGTTCAGGAAGATTCATGTGATATGAATACGATGCGTCCTCTTCTTCAGCTTCTGAATGGTCCAGGTTTGGTTAGCTAGCTTGTCTCACCTGCTAATTCATATATAGCTTCTGGGAAGAAACAGAAATAATATCCTGACCTCTTGCAAGAAGCTGGGGATTCCAGTTTCAATTGCAAAGGTTATCTGTACGCACGTGGCACGGCTTGCTTAGCTGATTAGTATACCTGGTAAGTACAACCAACACGTCCTTGACAGTCTTATATATCAGTAAGATAAACACCAAAGGATAGATTAATCTGGATCCTAGCTTTTAGATACGTCAAAGCGAGCACGCGCGTTGACAGCACACAGCAGATGGCAAGCACACCTTCACACTGACGACAAGAAATCACTGATTTGCGCTCTCCAAACCGTAGATCGATTGATGAACCCTAGAGGAAACGGCGCCTCACGGTATAAGAGACACGATGGATCAGTGACATCAGAAAAGGAGATTCAGCGTAGAAATTGACGGCAGGGAACATAGGAAGATTGTTGCCTCACCCCACTCCTCGCTTTCAAGCTACCATGGCATCGCTGGTGGATATCGACGTTGATGTTCTCTGCTGCATCACCATGCGTTATCTGATAGTAAATCAAATGGGATCATGAAAACATGACACCGGTTCACACACATTTGTTTGTTTAGAGGGGAGTCACTGCCTCACCGGGTCACCATCGCCAAGTTGCCATTTGCTAGTAGAAGGTCAGAAACTGTAGCTTTCAGCGAAGAACAAAATACAAGGCTTTTTTTTTTTTTGAGATGAATACAAGGCTTTTTGGTTACTAAGTAAACGGCAAACCAGGTGTTAGTTTACAACAAGTACATGATTCGTACATCTGACCGATTGGTCGATTGTAAATACGCCTGCTAATCAACGAAAGCTCCCTATTTCCCCGTAGAAAAGAAGATCTGAATGTGACAGTTGAGTTTTACGGAAGTCCACCGAATACCTTTTTTTAGCGGATCCACCGAATACCTTGGGATTCATTCAGATTTCAGGCGAGCAGACTTTGGCGACCCACTGAGCATGCAAACCGCCAATTCAGGGGACTGAAAAAAAAAGGGGAGATTCTAACGTACAAGAGGCCCAGATCACGTCAGGGCTTGGTCGGTTCGGCTGGCATCCCAGCCCAATCCAGGGGGGTCTTTCCGGCCCGGGAACAAAAAAGAAGAACAAGAATGAAACGGGCAAATTCATGAGTTAGATCTTGGTTCTCTAATAATAAAGAGAAAGAGTTCGATTTTGGTCTACCCTTTTTTTCTGCAAGGGTATGTTTGCTTTGTGTCATACTATGTCCTACTAGTTGAATGCACGTGCGCTTCTATGGTCGCTTGAGTGTTCTTATTATACATCAAATACAAATCACATGGAAATTCATGTGTACAAAAAGACATAGCCTCATGGTATTTCAATAATATAAGATGATACTTTTCTTAAGTTATATTCCAATAGAAATCGATCAACTAATTATAACTTTTAGTTAAATGTTAATGTATTAAAAAAGTTGTATACCATTCACTGCTAGATCTATGTGCAGTTGTGCACCCATTCTATGTTGCATCTCAAGCTATAGAACAAATTACGAAATCCTTTTTTACAGACTTAAGTTCTATCTCAAAATGATTGACTCATAATTCTCATGTGTAAAATGCACAAATGTTAACATAAGATCTAGCTGTGAATGTTAATTGATGTCTACGCACGCTTCTATTCCTGTAGACAGTGTTGGGCCTCCAAGAGCAGAGGTTTGTAGAACAGCATCAAGTTTCTCTTAAGTGAATCACCCAAGGTTTATCAAACTCAGGGAGGAAGAGGTCAAAGATATCCCTCTCAAGCAACCCTGCAATCACGATACAAGAAGTCTCTTGTGTCCCCAACACACCTAATACACTTGTCAGATGTATAGGTGCACTAGTTCGGCGAAGAGATAGTGAAATACAAGTGATATGGATGAATATGAGTGGTAACAACGGAGCCAGAAAATAGCTGGCTGGCGTGCAGTTCATGGTGCTAATATTGCAGGAAGTAAAGATGCAGTAAAACAGTAAATAAGCGATGTTTGCAGTATTTGGAAACAAGGCCTAGGGATCATACTTTCACTAGTGGACACTCTCAACATTGCAATCATAATGGAATATAAATAAGCACTTCATTATGCTATTCCGAATTACTCTCCGGCAAGATAACGAACACTAATTCATCATGTAGGCAAACCTTAAAGATGTATTCCCAAGTACTAATAAACACCCCACGCTGTCATTGTGAGCATTCATAGGAGGTACTAACACACCACAATTTCATAGAGACATCCAACTCAAATCATAACTTAGTGAATAAGTATTCTGTGAAATATAGCCTAAGAGACCCACACGGTGCACACACTGTCACCTTTACACACGTGGGACAAGGAGTCTCCGGAGATCACATAAGTAAAATCCACTTGAATAGCATAACGACATCTAGATTACAAAGCTCATCATATGGATCTCAATCATGCAAGGCAAATCATGAGATCATTGTATTGAAGTACATGAGAGAGAGATATGAACCACATAGCTACCGGTACAGCCCTTAGCCTCGATGGAGAACTACTCCCTCCTCATCATAGGAGACAGCAGTGTTGATGAAGATGGCGGTGGTGTCGATGGAGATGCCTTCCGGGGGCACTTCCCCGTCCCAGCGGCGTGCCGGAACAGAGACTTCTGTCCCCCAGATCTTGGCTTCGCGATGGCGGTGGCTCTGGAAGGTTTCTCGTACCGTGGCTTATTCGTATCGAAGATTTAGGTCAGGGAGGCTTATATAGGCGAAGAGTCGGAGTCGGAAGGGCCACGGGGCCCCCTCACGGTAGGGGGCGCCCCCCCCCCCCCTTGGTCGCGCCGCCATGTGGGGTGGGGCCCCCCTAGCTCTCCTCTGGTCCCTCTTCGGTGCTTTGGAAGCTTCCTTGAAATATAAGATCGTGGGCGTTGATTTCGTCCAATTCCGAGAATATTTCCTTTGTAGGATTTCTGAAACCAAAAACAGCAGAAAATAGGAACTGGCACTTCGACATCTTGTTAATAGGTTAGTTCCGGAAAATGCATCAAAACGATATAAAGTGTGAACAAAACATGTAGGTATTGTCATAAAACAAGCATGGAACATCAGAAATTATAGATACGTTGGAGACGTATCGACATCCCCAAGCTTAGTTCCTACTCGCCCTCGAGTAGGTAAACGATAACAAAGATATTTTCTGAAGTGACATGCTACTTACATAATCTTGATCATACTATTGTAAAGCATATGAGATGAATGAAGTGATTCAAAGAAATGGTAAAGACAATGACTAAACAACTGAATCATATAGCAAAGACTTTTCATGAATAGTACTTTCAAGACAAGTATCAATAAGTCTTGCATAAGAGTTAACTCATAAAGCAATAAATTTAAAGTAAAGGCATTGAAGCAACACAAAAGAAGATATAAGTTTCAGCGATTGCTTTCAACTTCAACATGCATATCTCATGGATAATTGTCAACACAAAGTAATATGATGAATGCAAATAAGCAAGTATGTAAGAATCAATGCACAGTTGACACAAGTGTTTGCTTCTAAGATGGAAGGAAATAGGTAAACTGACTCAACATAAAAGTAAAAGAATGGCCCTTCGTAGAGGGAAGTATGGATTGCTATATTTGTGCTAGAGCTTTTATTTTGAAAACATAGAAACAATTTTATCAACGGTAGTAATAAAGCATATGTGTTATGTATAATACATCCTATAAGTTGCAAGCCTCATGCATAGATTACCAATAGTGCCCGCACCTTATCCTAATTAGCTTGGATTTACATGGATTATCATTGCATAACATATGTTTTAACCAAGTATCACAGAGGGGTACCTCTATGCCGCCTGTACAAAGGTCTAAGGAGAAAGCTCGCATTGGATTTCTCGCTTTTGATTATTCTCAACTTAGACATCCATACCGGGACAATATAGACAACAGATAATGGACTCCTCTTTAATGCATAAGCATTCAACAACATATAATATTCTCATAAGAGATTGAGGATTGTTGTCCAAACTGAAACTTCCACCATGGATCATGGCTTTAGTTAGCGGCCCAATGTTCTTCTCTAACAATATGCATACTCAAACCATTCAACTCATGATAAATCACCCTTACTTCGGACAAGACGAACATGCATAGCAACTCACATGATATTCAACAAAGGTGAAATAGTTGATGGCGTCCCCAGGAACATGGTTACCGCTCAACAAGCAACTTATAAGAAATAAGATACATAAGTACATATTCAATACCACAATAGTTTTTAAGCTATTTTTCCCATGAGCTATATATTGCAAAGACAAAGGAATGGAATTTTAAAGGTAGCACTCAAGCAATTTACTTTGGAATGGCAGAAAAATACCATGTAGTAGGTAGGTATGGTGGACACAAATGGCATAGTTTTTGGCTCAAGGATTTTGGATGCACGAGAAGTAATCCCTCTCAATACAAGGCTTAGGCTAGCAAGGTTATTTGAAGCAAACACAAGTATGAACCGGTACAGCAAAACTTACATAAGAACATATTGCAAGCATTATAAGACTCTATACTGTCTTCCTTGTTGTTCAAACCCTCACCATAAAATATCTAGACTTTAGAGAGACCAATCATGCAAACCAAATGTCAACAAGCTCTACAGCATTTCTTCATTAATAGGTGCAAAGTACATGATGCAAGAGCTTAAACATGATCTATATGAGCACAACAATTGCCAAGTATCAAATTATTCAAGACATTATACCAATTTACCACATGTAGCATTTTCTCGTTTCCAACCAAATAACAATGAACGAAGCAGTTTCAACCTTCGCCATGAACATTAAAAGTAAAGCTAAGAACACATGTGTTCATATGCAACAGCGGAGCGTGTCTCTCTCCCACACAAGTATGAATTTATTCAGAGAACGAAAATAACAAAAACGAAAATAAAAGCACACAGACGCTCCAAGTAAAGTACATAAGATGTGACGGAATAAAAATATAGTTTCAATAGAAGAAACCTGATAAATTGTTGATGAAGAAGGGGATGCCTTGGGCATCCCCAAGCTTAGACGCTTGAGTCCTCTTGAAATATGCAGGGATGAACCACGGGGGCATCCCCAAGGTTAGACTTTTCACTCTTCTTAATCATATATCATCGTCCTCTCTTGACCCTTGAAAACTTCCTCCACACCAAACTCAAAACAAACTCATTAGAGGGTTAGTGCATAATCAAAATTTCACATGTTCAGAGATGACACAATCATTCTTAACATTTCTGGACATTGCCCAAGGCTACTGAAAGTTAATGGAACAAAGAAATTCATCCAACACAACAAAAGAGGCAATGCGAAATAAAAGGCAGAATCTGTCAAAACAGAACAGTCCGTAAAGACGAATTTTTCTGGGGCACTTAACTTACTCAGATGAAAATGCTCAAATTGAATGAAAGTTGCGTACATATCTGAGGATCAGTCACGTAAATTGGCAGATTTTTCTGAGTTACCTACAGAGAACCCTGCCCAAACTCGTGACAGCAAGAAATCTGTTTCTGCGCAGTAATCCAAATCTAGTATCATCTTTACTATCAAAGACTTTACTTGGCACAAAAATGTAATAAAATAAAGATAAGAAGAGGTTGCTATAGTAGTAAAAAATTCCAAGACACAACAAATCAGTAGCAAAATAAAGACATGGGTTATCTCCCAAGAAGTGCTTTCTTTATAGCCATTAAGATGAGCTCAGCAATTTTAATGATGCACTCGCAAGAAATAAGAGTTGAAGCAAAAGAGAGCATCAAAAAGCAAATTCAAAACACATTTAAGTCTAACCCACTTCCTATGAAAAGGAATCTTGTAAATAAACAAGTTATGTAAGCATAAGGCAACAAGCACAGGAAAACAAGGCAACCGCAACTTCAAGATTTTCAGCAAAAAGAGAGGTGTTTTAGTAACATGAAAATCCCTACAACCATATTGTCCTCTCTCATAAAGATTTTCAGTAGCATCATGAACAAACTCAACAATATAACTATCACGTAAAGCATTCTTATTCACATGCATAAAGGTATCGTTACTCTCCACACAAGCATAATCAGTTTTATTAGTAATAGTGGGAGCAAATTCAACAAAGTAGCTATCATTATTATTCTCATCACCATAATCATCATATATAGGAGGCATATTGTAATCATAATTAATTTTCTCCTCAATAGTAGGTGGATGATAGTCATCATTGTAATCATCATATATAGGAGGTAAAGTGTCATCAAAGTAAATTTTCTCCTCCATGCTTGGGGGACTAAAAATATCATGCTCATCAAAACCAGCTTCCCCAAGCTTAGAATTTTCCATAGCATTAGCAAAAATGGTGTTCGAAGCGTTCATACTAATATCATTGCTACTAGCATGCAAATAAGGTTCCATAGGTTTTTAAATTTTCGCATCAAACAATCCATGCCTTAACTCAGGAAATAGATTAAAAAGCTCACAGTTGTTTTCCATTATGGCTAACTAGTGAAAAATAAAAACAAGAAACAAAAAGATGCAATTGCAGGATCTAAAGGAAATAGCTTCGAGCACTCACACACCGGCAACAATGCTAGGAAATAGCTTAGTAGTTGGAGGATGTGAATACCTTTTACCTTACCTCCCCGGCAACGGCGCCAGAAAATAACTTAGTTACCTAGGACCGGAGTGTGAATGCCTTTTACCTTTCCTCCCCGGCAACGGCGCCAGAAAATAGCTTGATGTCTACGCACGCTTCTATTCCTGTAGACAGTGTTGGGCCTCCAAGAGCACAGGTTTGTAGAACAGCAGCAAGTTTCCCTTAAGTGAATCACCCAAGATTTATCGAACTCAGGGAGGAAGAGGTCAAAGATATCCCTCTCAAGCAACCCTGCAATCACGATACAAGAAGTCTCTTGTGTCCCCAACACACCTAATACACTTGTCAGATGTATAGGTGCACTAGTTCGGCGAAGAGATAGTGACATACAAGTGATATGGATGAATATGAGTGGTAACAACGGCGCCAGAAAATAGCTTGCTGGCGTGCAGTTTATGGTGGTAATATTGTAGGAAGTAAAGATGCAGTAAAACAGTAAATAAGCGATGTTTGCAGTATTTGGAAACAAGGCCTAGGGATCATACTTTCACTAGTGGACACTCTCAACATTGCAATCATAATGGAATATAAATAAGCACTTCACTATGCTATTCTGAATTACTCTCTGGCAAGATAACGAACACTAATTCATCATGTAGGCAAACCTTAAAGATGTATTCCCAAGTACTAATAAACACCCCACGCCGTCACTCGTGAGCATTCATAGGAGGTACTAAGACACCACAATTTCATAGAGACATCCAACTCAAATCATAACTTAGTGAATAAGTATTCCGTGAAATATAGCCTAAGAGACCCACACGGTGCACACACTTGTCACCTTTACACACTGGGACAAGGAGTCTCCGGAGATCACATAAGTAAAATCCACTTGAATAGCATAACGACATCTAGATTACAAAGCTCATCATATGGATCTCAATCATGCAAGGCAAATCATGAGATCATTGTATTGAAGTACATGAGAGAGAGATATGAACCACATAACTACCGGTACAGCCCTTAGCCTCGATGGAGAACTACTCCCTCCTCATCATAGGAGACAACAGCGTTGATGAAGATGGCGGTGGTGTCGATGGAGATGCCTTCCGGGGGCACTTCCCCGTCCCGACGGCGTGCCGGAACAGAGACTTCTGTCCCCCAGATCTTGGCTTCGCAATGGCGGCGGCTCTGGAAGGTTTCTCGTACCGTGGCTTATTTGTATCGAAGATTTAGGTCAGGGAGGCTTATATAGGCGAAGAGTCGGAGTCGGAAGGGCCACGGGGCCCCCTCACAGTAGGGGGCGCCCCTCCTTGGCCGCGCCGCCATGTGGGGTGGGGCAAACCTGGCTCTCCTCTGGCCCCTCTTCGGTGCTCTGGAAGCTTCCTTGAAATATAAGATCGTGGGCGTTGATTTCGTCCAATTCCGAGAATATTTCCTTTGTAGGATTTCTGAAACCAAAAACAGACAGAAACGGAACTGGCACTTCGGCATCTTGTTAATAGGTTAGTTCCGAAAAATGCATCAAAACGATATAAAGTGTGAACAAAACATGTAGGTATTGTCATAAAACAAGCATGGAACATCAGAAATTATAGATACGTTGGAGACGTATCAGTAATCTTTCCTCTTCCGTGTTGTGTGTGGTTTTTTCTTCTGACTTCCCCATATCAATGGCTTCTTTATATTTCTTTCTGTTCATTCAGCAAGATTATTCCAACCTTCGCTGGCCACACCACCGAATTTCCCAAAGCTTCTTGACTCCAGATTCACGAGTGAAAGATCGAGATGTCGCCTAGAGGGGGGGTGAATAGGCAATTAAAAACTCTTGCCGATTTGTCTTGTAATAATGCGGAATTAAACTATCATTTAGTTTACAAGCACAAACCCTAAATATGCTAAGCTCAACTAAGTGTAACAATATCAACTAGAGCTAAGCAAGATAGTCACAAGATATATGTAGCACAAGTGATAGCAAGATATATGTACTTCAAGCACGATGGCTATCACAAGGAAAGAGAGCTCGGGTATAGAAATAACCGAGGCACGCGAAGACGAGGATGTATTCCCGTGTTCCCTTCCTTTGCAAGAAGGTACGTCACGTTTGGAGGAGTGGAGGTCCCACGAAGGATTCCCCGCGCCACGAAGGCTCACCCTATTCTCTCGAACCACACCCACGAAGGATAATGGCCCTTTCCTTATGGTTAGCTTTTCCTCCGCTCCGGAGATGGCAAGCTCCACAACCACTTCACAAGCTCCACGAAGGAGAAGCCCGGGCCTCTTCACAATCTTCTTGAAGAGATCACCGGAGCATGATAGCGTGTATACACAGGTCCGTTGGGAACCCCAAGAGGAAGGTGTGATGCGTACAGCAGCAAGTTTTCCCTCAGTAAGAAACCAAGGTTTATCGAACCAGTAGGAGCCAAGAAGCACGTTGAAGGTTGATGGCGGCGAGATGTAGTGCGGCGCAACACCGGGGATTCCGGCGCCAACGTGGAACCTCGCACAACACAACCAAAGTACTTTGCCCCAACGAAACAGTGAGGTTGTCAATCTCACCGGCTTGCTGTAACAAAGGATTAGATGTATAGTGTGGATGATGATTGTTTGCAGAAAACAGTAGAACAAGTATTGCAGTAGATTGTATTCGATTAAAACAATGGACCGGGGTCCACAGTTCACTAGAGGTGTCTCTCCCATAAGATAAATAGCATGTTGGGTGAACAAATTACAGTTGGGCAATTGACAAATAGAGAGGGCATGACAATGCACATACATGACATGATGAGTATTGTGAGATTCAATTGGGGATTACGACAAAGTACATAGACCGCTATCTAGCATGCATCTATGCCTAAAAAGTCCACTTTCAGGTTATCATCCGAACCCCTTCCGGTATTAAGTTGCAAGCAACAGACAATTGCATTAAGTATGGTGCGTAATGTAATCAATAACTATATCCTCGGACATAGCATCAATGTTTTATCCCTAGTGGCAACAGCACATCCACAACCTTAGAACTTTCTGTCACTGTCCCAGATTTAATGGAGGCATGAACCCACTATCGAGCATAAATACTCCCTCTTGGAGTTACTAGCAAAAACTTGGCCAGAGTCTCTACTAACAACGAAGACCATGCAAGATCATAAACAACACATAGGTAATAGATTGATAATCAACATAACATAGTATTCTCTATCCATCGGATCCCAACAAACACAACATATAGCATTACAGATAGATGATCTTGATCATGTTAGGCAGCTCACAAGATCCGACAATGAAGCACATGAGGAGAAGACAACCATCTAGCTACTGCTATGGACCCATAGTCCAGGGGTGAACTACTCACTCATCAATCCGAGAGGCGACCATGGCGGTGTAGAGTCCTCCGGGAGATGATTCCCCTCTCCGGCGGGGTGCCGGAGGCGATCTCCTGAATCCCCGAGATGGGATTGGCGGCGGTGGCGCCTCGGTAAGGTTTTCCGTATCGTGGCTCTCGGTGCGGGGGTTTCGCGACGGAGGCTTTAAGTAGGCGGAAGGGCAACGCGGGGGCCACACGAGGGCCCCACACGCCGGGCCGCGCGGCCGGGGGCCGGGCCGCGCCGCCCTATTGTGGCGGCGCCTCGTGGCCCCACTTCCTTTCCCCTCGGTCTTCTTGAAGCTTCGTGCAAAAATAGGACCACGGGCGTTGATTTCGTCCAATTCGAGAATATTTCCTTACTAGGATTTCGAAACCAAAACAGCGAGAAAACGAAGCGGCTCTTCGGCATCTCGTTAATAGGTTAGTGCCGGAAAATGCATAAATATGACATATAATGTGTATAAAACATGTGAGTATCATCATAAAAGTAGCATGGAACATAAGAAATTATAGATACGTTTGAGACGTATCACCCACCGTTCTATGACGTCGCCCTGCCCTTTCGCCGCCCGTAACGTCGTCGCCGTGCTCAACTGCCCCGCTCCACCACGGCCACCACGCGCCGCTATAAAAGGAGGCCAATCCTGCCCTCAAACTCCACACCACCTCGCTCCATTTATAGCGGCGCGTGGTGGTGTGGAGTTTGAGGGCAGGATTGGCCTCCTTTTATAGCGGCGCGTGGTGGCCGTGGTGGAGCGGGGCAGTTGAGCACGGCGACGACGTTACGGCGGCGAAGAGCGGGCGACGTCATAGAACGGTGGGTGATACGTCTCAAACGTATCTATAATTTCTTATGTTCCATGCTACTTTTATGATGATACTCACATGTTTTATACACATTATATGTCATTATTATGCATTTTCCGGCACTAACCTATTAACGAGATGCCGAAGAGCCGCTTGTCATGTCACGTTTTTGGTTTCGTAAATCCTAGTAAGGAAATATTCTCGGAATCGGACGAAATCAATGCCCAGAACCCTATTTTTCCCGGAAGCTTCCAGAGCACCGAAGGAGGGTCAGAGGGGGGCCAGGGGGGCCCCACCCCACAAGGCGGCGCGGCCAGGGGGTGGGCGCGCTGATGTCTACGCCCCCTCCTTTTCCTGTAGACAGTGTTGGGCCTCCAAGAGCAGAGGTTTGTAGAACAGCAGCAAGTTTTCCCTTAAGTGGATCACCCAAGGTTTATCGAACTCAGGGAGGAAGAGGTCAAAGATATCCCTCTCATGCAACCCCTGCAACCACAAAGCAAGAAGTCTCTTGTGTCCCCAACACACCTAATAGGTGCACTAGTTCGGCGAAGAGATAGTGAAATACGAGTGGTATGAATATATATAAGCAGTAGCAACGGCACCGGAAAAGTGCTTTGCCCAGGACGAGTAAACAAGCAGTAGTAACGCAGCGAGTAGTAACGCGAGTAAAACAAGTAAACAAGCAGCGATAGCGATATTTAGGAACAAGGCCTAGGGATTACACTTTCACTAGTGGACACTCTCAACATTGATCACATAACGAGAATAGATAAATGCATACTCTACACTCTCTTGTTGGATGATGAACACATTGCGTAGGATTACACGAACCCTCAATGCCGGAGTTAACAAGCTCCACAATTCAATGTTCATATTTAAATAACCTTAGAGTGTAAGATAGATCAATAAGACTAAACCAAGTACTAACGTAGCATGCACACTGTCACCTTCATGCTAAGAAAGGAGGCATAGAACACATCGATACCATCATAGCAATAGTTAACTTCATAATCTACAAGAGATCATAATCATAGCCTACGCCAAGTACTAACACGGATGCACACACTCGTCACCATTACACCGTGCGGGAGGAATAAAACTACTTTAATAACATCACTAGAGTAGCACATAGATGAATAGTGATACAAAACTCATATGAATCTCAATCATGTAAAGCAGCTCATGAGATTATTGTATTGAGGTACATGGGAGAGAGATGAACCACATAGCTACAGCGGAGCCCTCAGCCTCGGGGGTGGATTACTCCCTCCTCATCATGGAGGCAGCGATGGCGGTGAAGATGGCGGTGAAGACGGCGTTGGAGATGGCTCCGGGGGCAATTCCCCATCCCGGCAGGGTGCCGGAATAGCGACTTCTGTCCCCCGAATTGGACTTTCGCGATGGCGGCGGCTCTGGATGGTTTTCTCTGTTTCCATCGAACTAGTCGATGTTTTTAGGTCAGGGACAAATATATAGGCGGAGAGGCGGCGCAAGGAGGCGGCTGGGGCCCCCACACCATAGGCTGGCGCGGCCAGGGGGCCACCCGCGCCGCCTTATGGTGTGGGCCCCCGCTGCCCGCCTCCGACTCTCCTTCGGTGTTCCGGAAGCTTCCGGGAATTCTAAGACTTTCGGTGTTGATTTCGTCCGATTCAGAAAATATTTCCTTACTAGGATTTCGAAACCAAAAACAGCGAGAAAACGAGCAACCGGCCTTTCGGCATCTCGTCAATAGGTTAGTTCCGGAAAATGCACGAATATGACATAAAGTGTGCATAAAACATGTAGATAACATCAATAATGTGGCATGGAACACAAGAAATTATCGATACGTCGGAGACGTATCAGCATCCCCAAGCTTAGTTACGCTCGTCCCGAGCGAGGTAAAACGATAACAAAGATAATTTACGGAGTGACATGCCATCATAACCTTGATCATACTATTTGTAAAGCATATGTAGTGAATGCAGCGATCAAAACAATGTATATGACATGAGTAAACAAGTGAATCATATAGCAAAGACTTTTCATGAATAGTACTTCAAGACAAGCATCAATAAGTCTTGCATAAGAGTTAACTCATAAAGCAATAAATCAAAGTAAAGGTATTGAAGCAACACAAAGGAAGATTAAGTTTCAGCGGTTGCTTTCAACTTGTAACATGTATATCTCATGGATATTGTCAACATAGAGTAATATAATAAGTGCAATATGCAAGTATGTAGGAATCAATGCACA
Source organism: Lolium rigidum (assembly GCF_022539505.1). Lineage (NCBI taxonomy): Eukaryota > Viridiplantae > Streptophyta > Magnoliopsida > Poales > Poaceae > Lolium > Lolium rigidum. The sequence continues at coordinate 89,973,304 of NC_061513.1, forward strand.
GTTCACACAAGTGTTTGCTTCTTGGGGTGGAGAGAAATAGGTGAACTGACTCAACAATAAAAGTAAAAGAATGGTCCTCCATAGAGGAAAAGCATCGATTGCTATATTTGTGCTAGAGCTTTGATTTTGAAAACATGAAACAATTTTGTCAACGGTAGTAATAAAGTATATGTATCATGTAAATTATATCTTACAAGTTGCAAGCCTCATGCATAGTATACTAATAGTGCCCGCACCTTGTCCTAATTAGCTTGGACTACCGGATCATCGCAATGCACATGTTTTAACCAAGTGTCACAAAGGGGTACCTCTATGCCGCTCTGTACAAAGGTCTAAGGAGAAAGCTCGCATTGGATTTCTCGCTATTGATTATTCTCAACTTAGACATCCATACCGGGACAACATAGACAACGAGATAATGGACTCCTCTTTTATGCATAAGCATGTAGCAACAATTATTTTTCTCATATGAGATTGAGGATATTGTCCAAAGCTGAAACTTCCACCATGAATCATGGCTTTAGTTAGCGGCCCAATGTTCTTCTCTAACAATATGCATGCTTAACCATAAGGTGGTAGATCTCTCTTACTTCAGACAAGACGGACATGCATAGCAACTCACATGATATTCAACAAAGAATAGTTGATGGCGTCCCCAGAAACATGGTTATCGCACAACAAGCAACTTAATAAGAGATAAAGTGCATAAGTACATATTCAATACCACAATAGTTTTTAAGCTATTTGTCCCATGAGCTATATATTGTAAAGGTGGAGAATGGAAATTTAAAGGTAGCACTCAAGCAATTTACTTTGGAATGGCGGAGAAATACCATGTAGTAGGTAGGTATGGTGGACACAAATGGCATAGTGGTTGGCTCAAGTATTTTGGATGCATGAGAAGTATTCCCTCTCGATACAAGGTTTAGGCTAGCAAGGCTATTTGAAACAAACACAAGGATGAACGGCGCAGCAAAACTCACATAAAAGACATATTGTAAACATTATAAGACTCTACACCGTCTTCCTTGTTGTTCAAACTCAATACTAGAAATTATCTAGACCTTAGAGAGACCAAATATGCAAACCAAATTTTAGCATGCTTTATGTATTTCTTCATTAATGGGTGCAAAGTATATGATGCAAGAGCTTAAATATGAGCACAACAATTGCCAAGTATCACATTATCCAAGACATTATAGCAATTTACTACATGTATCATTTTCCAATTCCAACCATATAACAATTTAACGAAGAAAAACTTCGCCATGAATACTATGAGTAGAGCCTAAGGACATACTTGTCCATATGCTACAGCGGAGCGTGTCTCTCTCCCACAAAGTGAATGCTAGGATCCATTTTATTCAAACAAAACAAAAACAAAAACAAACCGACGCTCCAAGCAAAGCACATAAGATGTGACGGAATAAAAATATAGTTTCAAGAGAAGGAACCTGATAATTTGTCGATGAAGAAGGGGATGCCTTGGGCATCCCCAAGCTTAGACACTTGAGTCTTCTTGATATATGCAGGGGTGAACCACCGGGGCATCCCCAAGCTTAGAGCTTTCACTCTTCTTGATCATAGTATATCATCCTCCTCTCTTGACCCTTGAAAACTTCCTTCACACCAAACTTCTCATAAACTTCATTAGAGGGGTTAGTACATAATCAAAAACTCACATGATCAGAGGTGACACAATCATTCTTAATACTTCTGGACATTGCTCAAAGCTACTGGAAGGTAATGGAACAAAGAAATCCACCCAACACAGCGAAAGAAGCAATGCGAAATAAAAGGCAGAATCTGTCAAAACAGAACAGTCCGTAAAGACGAATTTTTAATAAATACTTCCGTTGCTCAGATCAGAAAACTCAAAACTAATGAAAGTTGCGTACATATCTGTGGAATACGCACGTAAATTGGCATATTTTTCTGAGTTACCTACAGAGAAAACAGCCCAGATTCGTGACAGATAGAAATCTGTTTCTGCGCAGAAATCCAAATCTAGTATCAACCTTCGATTAGAGGCTTCACTTGGCACAACAAAACACAAAACTAAGATAAGGAGAGGTTGCTACAGTAGTAAACAACTTCCAAGACACAAATATAAAACAAATTACTGTAGCAAAATAACACATGGGTTATCTCCCAAGAAGTTCTTTCTTTATAGCCATTAAGATGGGCTCAGCAGTTTTAATGATGCACTCGCAAGAAATAGTAGTTGAAGCAAAAGAGAGCTTCAAGAGGCAAATTCAAAACAAATTTAAGTCTAACATGCTTCCTATGAAGAGGAATCTTGTACACAAATGAATTCATGAAGAACAAAGTGACAAGCGTAAGAGGATAAAACACGAGTAACTTCAAGATTCTCGACATAAAGAGGGGAAAATTAATATTATTAAGATGCATATAACCATATTTCCCTCTCTCATAATAACTTTCAGTAGCATCATTGATGAAATCCACAATATACCCATCACTTAAAACATTCTTATCATGGTTCATATGCATAGAAGTATCATTAAATTTGGCATAAGAAAAGTTATTCTCATTAATAGTAATTGGAGCAAGATTATTATCAAGAATTTGAACATGGTAAACAAGTTGCATATTAAGGGAATTGTTTTTGGTAATCCAATCATGACTATGACAAGTTTCATAAGGATAGTTATAACCTATATCATAGCATTCTTTATAATAATCATCAAAGATCGGAGGCACAGTGTCATCATAAGAAATAGAATAGTTGTCTTTCACAGTCGGTTTATCTATGACCATACCATCATTGTTATTAGAAGGAGATGTATCAAGAACATAATGACCAGTAGCAAAAGGATTTTCAAACACCTCTTCCCCAATCTTAGAGCTTTCTATATCATTATGGGAGGAAGCATGGATAGCATCGACACTATGGCAATTATTATCATCATCATTTTCAGAATTAGTTTCCCAGAGATTTGCAATATCAAAAGTAGTGTGCTCATTCAAATCACGATCACTAATGTATGTAGAGAGCATAGGAAGATCATCGTATTCAGATTCATTATCACAATAATTATTAGGAGCAACATACTTACGGTTACCTAGCGTTATCTCATTCACGCGGGGATATGCCGTTACCTCTTTCTTTTTATTCTCCTTGTTCTTCTTCTTCTTCTTCGTTCCCTTCTTCTTCTTCTTCTTCTTCTTCTCTTCCTTCTCCTCGTTCCCTTCTTTAGGAGGAAGAGGCTTGAAGGGTGGCTTGTCCGCATAACCAGATTTTCTTTTAGAAACAATAGAAGAAACTTGGGAGGATTCCTCCTTTCCATTAATTAGTTCAAAACACATAGCGGTTGATGTCTACACCCCCCTCCTTTTCCTGTAGACAGTGTTGGGCCTCCAAGAGCAGAGGTTTGTAGGACAGCAGCAAGTTTTCCCTTAAGTGGATCACCCAAGGTTTATCGAACTCAGGGAGGAAGAGGTCAAAGATATCCCTCTCATGCAACCCTGCAACCACAAAGCAAGAAGTCTCTTGTGTCCCCAACACACCTAATAGGTGCACTAGTTCGGCGAAGAGATAGTGAAATACGAGGTGGTATGAATATATAGTAGCAGTAGCAATGGCACCGAGAAAAGTGCTTTGCCCAGGACGAGTAAACAAGCAGTAGTAACGCAGCGAGTAGTAACGCAGTAAAAACAAGTAAACAAGCAACGATAGCGATATTTAGGAACAAGGCCTAGGGATTACACTTTCACTAGTGGACACTTTCAACATTGATCACATAACAGAATAGATAAATGCATACTCTACACTCTTGTTGGATGATGAACGCATTGCGTAGGATTACACGAACCCTCAATGCCGGAGTTAACAAGCTCCACAATTCAATGTTCATATTTAAATAACCTTAGAGTGTAAGAAAGATCAACTCGACTAAACCAAGTACTAACGTAGCATGCACACTGTCACCTTCATGCTAAGAAAGGAGGCATAGATTACGTCAATACAATCATAGCAATAGTTAACTTCATAATCTACAAGAGATCATAATCATAGCCTACGCCAAGTACTAACACGGATGCACACACTGTCACCATTACACCGTGCAGGAGGAATAAAACTACTTTAATAACATCACTAGAGTAGCACATAGATAAATTGTGATACAAAACACATTGCAATCATAAAGAGATATAAATAAGCACTTCACTATGCCATTCATAACAGTGAATAAGTATTCTATGAAATATAGCCTAAGAGACCCACACGGTGCACACACCTGTCACCTTTACACACGTGGGACAAGGAGTCTCCGGAGATCACATAAGTAAAATTCACTTGACTAGCATAATGACATCTAGATTACAAGCATCATCATATGAATCTCAATCATGTAAGGCAGCTCATGAGATTATTGTATTGAAGTACATAGGTGAGAGATGAACCACATAGCTACCGGTACAGCCCCGAGCCTCGATGGAGAACTACTCCCTCCTCATGGGAGCAGCAGTGGTGATGAAGATGGCGGTGGAGATGGCAGCGGTGTCGATGGAGGAGCCTTCCGGGGGCACTTCCCGTTCCGGCGGCGTGCCGGAAAGAGACTCCTGTCCCCCAGATCTTGGCTTCGCGATGGCGGCGGCTCTGGAAGGTTTCTCGTACCGTGGCTTTTCCGTATCGAGGTTTTAGGTCGAGGAGGCTTAAATAGGCGAAGAGGCGGCGTCAGAAGGTCGAAGGGGCGCCGACACTATAGGGCGGCGCAGCCAGGGCCTGGGCCGCGCCGGCCTATGGTCTGGGGGCCCAGTGCCCCCTCTCTGGCGGTTCTCGTGTGTTCGGATGCTTCCGGGCAAAATAGGAACCCGGGCGTTGATTTCGTCCGATTCCGAGAATATTTCGTTACTAGGATTTCGAAACCAAAAACAGCAGAAAACAAGAATCGGCACTTCGGCATCTTGTTAATAGGTTAGTTCCGGAAAATGCACGAATATGACATAAAGTGTGCATAAAACATGTAGATATCATCAATAATGTGGCATGGAACATAAGAAATTATCGATACGTCTGAGACGTATCAGTGGTCCTATCATATTTTGGCAAGGTGTCATCTTCTAAAATATTTTGTATGTAAGTATTTGTATGGCTATTATCAATGCAATAAGAAAAACACCCATGCAGGACATCATCAATATCAAGATCACTCATATGTAACAAAGAGATTTTTCTCGACAATTCTTCACACCCCAAAAATAAAGTAAGTTCATCATGCTGATTAGGAGTAATTTCATCATCACAATACAAATTTGCAGCACTCATTGGGTTCAAATTATCATTGGAGGAGCATTGAAAATTAAAATGACCCACTTCATGGCAAACTTCACAAATAAAAGGATAGAGGGCACAAACTTTTTTACCAAGATCATCTAAAGCCCTAAACCACTTTCTAGTTTTTTCATTAGCATGATGGATACAATATCCATCTTCGATTTGATTAATTCCACAAGGTATATGTATTCCACAAAAATTAACATGCTTATAAGAAATAGCATTCTTAGGAGTTTGAGCATGCTTATTGCAATAATTAACAACAATTTCATTCTTCATGCAAGCCTCTTTAAAAGGTTCATGATACTTATCAAAATTCTTTTTAGGCAATTCAAAATGAGAAGCAAAGGCTTTATAAAGATTTGCAGCAACTTGAGAGTCAAGACCATAAGTAGCACTCATATTTCGAAATTTATCGGTATCCATAAAAGCTTCAATGCATTCATAATCATAATTTATACCCGACTCTTTACCTTTGTCGTTCTCCCATCCTTCAGCGTTGTCCTCAATCCGATCAAGAAGATCCCACCTAGCTTCAACCTCCTCGCTTGTGAAAGATCCCCCCGAACACGCGTCCAGATAGTCCTTGTGTTGTCCTGAAAGCCTCGCATAAAAGTTGTTAACAATAACATTACGGGGAGCTCATGAATGGGACATTTGAGCATTAGTGACTTCAGTCTCCCCCACGCTTGAGAAATACTCTCTCCATCACGAGGATAAAAGTTATAAATATAATTCCTATCAATATGCACTTCATGAGGAGGATAAAATTTAGAATAAAAGAGAGATGCAATTTCCTCCCAACCAAGAGAATGTCTATTCTCCAACAATTTATACCAATGCGCCGCTTTACCGGACAAATGAAACGGAGAATAGCTTCTTCCTCACTTCATCCATAGAGATACCTGCACACTTGAATAACCCGCATAATTCGTGCAAAAACAAGTAAATGATCTCTAGGATGGACAGTTCCATCCCCTTTATAGTGGTTATCCATAACACGTTCAATAATTTTCATAGGTATTTTATACGGAATACTTTCAGCAGGTGGATTTAAAATATCGAAGCATCATTAGAGTTATCGCATATGGGAGATAAAGCATTATCGAGCAAAATATTTCTTCCACAGATCGAGGAGCAAAAAAATTATTTTTATATAAACTAGCTTCCCCAAGCTTAGACTTATCCATAGTATTAGCGAGAATTGCATTCATACTAATAACATCGCTACTAGCATGCAAATAAGGTTTCATAGGTTTTTTAATTTTCGCATCAAACAATTCTAAATCAGGAAAAAGATTAAAAAGTTCACCAATTTTTTTGTTGTTTTCCATTATGCCTAACTAGTGAAAATAAAAACAAGAAACAAAAAGATGCAATTGCAGAATCTAAAGGAAATAGCTTCGAGTACTTACAACGGCGCTGGAAAATAGCTTAGTAGCCGAGATCCGGAGTGTGAGTACCTTTTCCTTTCCTCCCGACAACGGCGCCGTAAAATAGCTTGATGTCTACGCCCCTCCTTTTCTCGTAGACAGTGTTGGGCCTCCAAGAGCAGAGGTTTGTAGAACAGCGAGCAAGTTTTCCCTTAAGTGGATCACCCAAGGTTTATCGAACTCGGGGAGGAAGAGGTCAAAGATATCCCTCTCATGCAACCCTGCAACCACAAAGCAAGAAGTCTCTTGTGTCCCCAACACACCTAATAGGTGCACTAGTTCGGCGAAGAGATAGTGAAATACAGGTGGTATGAATATATATAAGCAAGTAGCAACGGCACTCGAAAAGTGCTTTGCCCGAGACGAGTAAACAAGCAGTAGTAACGCAACAAGTAGTAACGCAGTAAAACAAGTAAACAAGCAGCGATAGCAGTATTTAGGAACAAGGCCTAGGGATTACACTTTCACTAGTGGACACTCTCAACATTGATCACATAACGAATAGATAAATGCATACTCTACACTCTCTTGTTGGATGATGAACACATTGCGTAGGATTACACGAACCCTCAATGCCGGAGTTAACAAGCTCCACAATTCAATGTTCATATTTAAATAACCTTAGAGTGTAAGATAGATCAATAAGACTAAACCAAGTACTAACGTAGCATGCACACTGTCACCTTCATGCTAAGAAAGGAGGCATAGAACACATCGATACCATCATAGCAATAGTTAACTTCATAATCTACAAGAGATCATAATCATAGCCTACGCCAAGTACTAACACGGATGCACACACTGTCACCATTACACCGTGCAGGAGGAATAAAACTACTTTAATAACATCACTAGAGTAGCACATAGATGAATAGTGATACAAAACTCATATGAATCTCAATCATGTAAAGCAGCTCATGAGATTATTGTATTGAGGTACATGGGAGAGAGATGAACCACATAGCTACAGCGGAGCCCTCAGCCTCGGGGGTGGATTACTCCCTCCTCATCATGGAGGCAGCGATGGCGGTGAAGATGGCGGTGAAGACGGCGTTGGAGATGGCTCCGGGGGCAATTCCCCATCCCGGCAGGGTGCCGGAACAGCAACTTCTGTCCCCCGAATTGGACTTTCGCGATGGCGGCGGCTCTGGATGGTTTTCTCTGTTTCCGTCGAACTAGTCGATGTTTTTAGGTCAGGGACAAATATATAGGCGGAGAGGCGGCGCAAGGAGGCGGCTGGGGCCCCCACACCATAGGCCGGCGCGGCCGGGGGCCACCCGCGCCGCCTTATGGTGTGGGCCCCCGCTGCCCGCCTCCGACTCTCCTTCGGTGTTCGGAAGCTTCCGGAATTCTAAGACTTTCGGTGTTGATTTCGTCCGATTCGAAAATATTTCCTTACTAGGATTTCGAAACCAAAAACAGCAGAAAACGAAGAACTGGCCTTTCGGCATCTCGTCAATAGGTTAGTTCCAGAAAATGCACGAATATGACATAAAGTGTGCATAAAACATGTAGATAACATCAATAATGTGGCATGGAACACAAGAAATTATCGATACGTCGGAGACGTATCACGCGCCACCCTATGGTGTGGCCCCACCAGACCCCCTCTGACGCCGCCTTTCCGCCTACTTAAAGCCTCCGTCGCGAAAACCCTATGACGATCGACGAAACCCGCAAAAACCTTCCAGAGCCGCCGCCATCGCGAAGCCAAGATCTGGGGGACAGGAGTCTCTGTTCCGGCATGCTGCCGGGACGGGGAAGTGCCCCCGGAAGGCTTCTCCATCATCACCACCGCCATCTTCATCAACGCTGCTGTCTCCCATGAGGAGGGAGTAGTTCTCCATCGAGGTTCGGGGCTGTACCGGTAGCTATGTGGTTCATCTCTTTCTCTATGTACTTCAATACAATGATCTCATGAGCTGCCTTACATGATTGAGATCCATATGATGATGATTGTAATCTAGATGTCGTTATGCTAGTCAAGTGGATTTTACTTATGTGATCTCCGGAGACTCCTTGTCCCACGTGTGTAAAGGTGACAGTGTGTGCACCGTGTGGGTCTCTTAGGCTATATTTCACAGAATACTTATTCACTGTTATGAATGGCATAGTGAAGTGCTTATTTATATCCCTTTATGATTGCAATGTGTTTTGTATCACTATTTATCTATGTGCTACTCTAGTGAAGTTATTAAAGTACTCTATTCCTCCTTCATGATGTAATGGTGATAGTGTGTGCATCATGTAGTACTTGGCGTAGTTTATGATTATGATCTCTTGTAGATTATGAAGTTAACTATTACTATGATGGTATTAATGTGATCTATTCCTCCTCTCATAGTATGAAGGTGACGAGTGTGCATGCTATGTTAGTACTTGGTATAGTTGTGTTGATCTATCATGCACTCTAAGGTTATTTAAACATGAATATCGAATATTGTGGAGCTTGTTAACTCCGGCATTGAGGTGCTCTTGTAGCCCTACGCAATTGGTGTTCATCATCCAACAATAGAGTGTAGAGTGGTTTTATTATGTGATCAATGTTGAGAGTGTCCACTAGTGAAAGTACGATCCCTAGGCCTTGTTCCCAAATACTGCAATCTCCGCTTGTTTACTGTTTTACTGCATGTTTACTTACTACACGCCAGCAAGCACTTTTCTGGCACTGTTACTACTGCTCATATATATTCATACCACCTGTATTTCACTATCTCTTCGCCGAACTAGTGCACCTATTAGGTGTGTTGGGGACACAAGAGACTTCTTGCTTTGTGGTTGCAGGGTTGCATGAGAGGAATATCTTTGACCTCTTCCTCCCCGAGTTCGATAAACCTTGGGTGATCCACTTAAGGGAAACTTGCTCGCTGTTCTACAAACCTCTCGCTCTTGGAGGCCCAACACTGTCTACAAGAATAGAAGCTCCCGTAGACATCAAGCACTTTTCCGGCGCCGTTGCTCGGGGAGGAAAGGTAAAAGGCACTCATACTCCGGTTCTAGGTAACGGATTCTTTCTCGGCGCCATTGTGTTTGTGCTCGAAGCTATTTCCTTTAGATCCTGCAATTACATCTTTTTGTTTCTTGTTTACACTAGTTTGGCATAATGGACAACAATGAGCTTCTTATTCTATTTCCTGATTTAAAACATGGATGGCTTGATCCGAAAATTAAAAAACCCATGGAACATGTTAGCATGAATACTTTGAACACCATTGTTGCTAATGATATGGAAAATTCTAAGCTTGGGGAAGCTGGTTTTGATGAGCATGATCTTTTTAGTCCCCCAAGCATTGAGGAGAAAATTTACTTTGATGATACTTTGCCTCCTATTTATGATGATTATAATGATAGTGGTCTTTTGGTTCCACCTGTTATGGAGGATAAATTTGATTATGATTACAATATGCCTCCTATATTTGATGATGAGAATAATAATGATAGCTACTTTGTTGAATTTGCTCCCACTACAACTAATAAAATTAAATATGCTTATGTTGGGAGTAGCAATAATTTTATGCATGGGACTCATGATAAGAATGCTTTATGTGATAGTTATATTGTTGAGTTTGCTCATGATGCTACTGGACATTATTATGAGAGAGGAAAATATGGTTGTAGAAATTTTCATGTTACTAAAACACCTCTCTATATGCTGAAATTTTTGAAGTTACACTTGTTTTATCTTCCTATGCTTGTTACTTTGCTCTTCATGAACTTGTTTATTTACAAGATTCCTATGCATATGAAGCATGTTAGACTTAAATGTGCTTTGAATTTGCCCTCTGGATGCTCTCTTTTGCTTCAAATACTATTTCTTGCGAGTGCATCATTAAAACTGCTGAGCCCATCTTAATGGCTATAAAGAAAGAACTTCTTGGGAGATAACCCATGTGTTTATTTTGCTACAGTACTTTGTTTTATATTTGTGTCTTGGAAGTTGTTTACTACTGTAGCAACCTCTCCTTATCTTAGTTTTGTGTTTTGTTGTGCCAAGTAAAGTCGTTGATGGTAAGGTTCATACTAGATTTGGATTACTGCGCAGAAACATATTTCTTTGCTGTCACAAATCTGGGCAAAATTCTCTGTAGGTAACTCAGAAAATTATGCCAATTTACGTGAGTGATCCTCAGATATATACGCAACTTTCATTCAATTTGAGCATTTTCATTTGAGCAAGTCTGGTGCCTCAATAAAATTCGTCTTTACGGACTGTTCTGTTTTGACAGATTCTGCCTTTTATTTCGCATTGCTTCTTTTGCTATGTTGGATGGATTTCTTTGTTCCATTAACTTTAAGTAGCTTTGTGCAATGTCCAGAAGTGTTAAGAATGATTGTGTCACCTCTGAACATGTGAGTTTTTGATTATGCACTAACCCTCTAATGAGTTGTTTCGAGTTTGGTGTGAAGGAAGTTTTCAAGGGTCAAGAGAGGAGGATGATATACTATGATCAAGAAGAGTGAAAAGTCTAAGCTTGGGGATGCCCCGGTGGTTCACCCCTGCACATATCAAGAAGACTCAAGCATCTAAGCTTGGGGATGCCCAAGGCATCCCCTTCTTTATCGACAAATTATCAGGTTCCTTCTCTTGAAACTATATTTTTATTCGGTCACATCTTATGTACTTTACTCGGAGCGTCTGTTTGTATGTTTCTTGTTTTTGTTTTTGTTTGAATAAATGCTTGTATGGGGGAGAGACACGCTCCGCTGGTTCATAGGAACACATGTGTTCTTAGCCTTTAATTTTCATGGCGAAGGTTGAAACTGCTTCGTTAATTGTTATATGGTTGGAAACGGAAAATGCTACATATAGTAATTGGTATGATGTATTGAATAACTTGATACTTGGCAATTGTTGTGCTCATGTTTAAGCTCTTGCATCATATACTTTGCACCTATTAATGAAGAAATACATAGAGCTTGCTAAAATTTGGTTTGCATAATTGGTCTCTCTAAGGTCTAGATAATTTCTAGTATTGAGTTTGAACAACAAGGAAGACGGTGTAGAGTCTTATAATGTTTACAATATGTCTTTTATGTGAGTTTTGCTGCACCGCTTCATCCTTGTGTTTGTTTCAAATAACCTTGCTAGCCTAAGCCTTGTATCGAGAGGGAATACTTCTCATGCATCCAAAATCCTTGAGCCAACCACTATGCCATTTATGTCCACCATACCTAGCTACTACATGGTATTTCTCCGCCATTCCAAAGTAAATTGCTTGAGTGCTACCTTTAAAATTTCCATTCTTCACCTTTACAATATATAGCTCATGGGACAAATAGCTTAAAAACTATTGTGGTATTGAATATGTACTTATGCACTTTATCTCTTATTAAGTTGCTTGTTGTGCGATAACCATGTTCCTGGGGACGCCATCAACTACTCTTTGTTGAATATCATGTGAGTTGCTATGCATGTTCGTCTTGTACGAAGTAAGGGCGATTTACCACTCATTTAATGGTTAGAGCATGCATATTGTTAGAGAAGAACATTGGGCCGCTAACTAAAGCCATGAATCATGGTGGAAGTTTCAGTTTTGGACATATATCCTCAATCTCATATGAGAAAAATTAATTGTTGCTACATGCTTATGCATAAAAGAGGAGTCCATTATCTGTTGTCTATGTTATCCCGGTATGGATGTCTAAGTTGAGAATAATCAATAGCGAGAAATCCGATGCGAGCTTTCTCCTTAGACCTTTGTACAGGCGGCATAGAGGTACCCCTTTGTGACACTTGGTTAAAACATGTGCATTGCGATGATAATCCAGGTAATCCGAGCTAATTTGGACAAGGTGCGGGCACTATTAGTATACTATGCATGAGGCTTGCAACTTGTAAGATATAATTTACATAACACATATGCTTTATTACTACCGTTGACAAAATTGTTTCTTGTTTTCAAAACCAAAGCTCTAGCACAAATATAGCAATCGATGCTTTCCTCTTTGAAGGACCTTTCTTTTACTTTTATGTTGAGTCAGTTCACCTATTTCTCTCCACCTCAAGAAGCAAACACTTGTGTGAACTGTGCATTGATTCCTACATACTTGCATATTGCACTTGTTATATTACTTTACATTGACAATATCCATGAGATATACATGTTACAAGTTGAAAGCAACCGCTGAAACTTTATCTTCCTTTGTGTTGCTTCAATACCTTTACTTTGAATTATTGCTTTATGAGTTAACTCTTATGCAAGACTTATTGATGCTTGCCTTTAAGTACTATTCATGAAAAGTCTTTGCTTTATGATTCAATTGTTTACTCATGTCATTTACCATTGTTTCAAATCGCTGCATTCATTACATGTGCTTACAATAGTATTGATCAAGATTATGTTGGTAGCATTGTCACTAAGAAATTATCTTTGTTATCGTTTACCTACTCGGGACGAGTAGGAACTAAGCTTGGGGATGCTTGATACGTCTCAAACGTATCTATAATTTCTTATGTTCCATGCTACTTTTATGATGATACTCACATGTTTTATACACATTATATGTCATTATTATGCATTTTCCGGCACTAACCTATTAACGAGATGCCGAAGAGCCAGTTGCTGTTTTCTGCTGTTTTTGGTTTCAGAAATCCTAGTAAGGAAATATTCTCGGAATCGGACGAAATCAATGCCCAGAACCCTATTTTTCCCGGAAGCTTCCAGAGCACCGAAGGAGGGTCAGAGGGGGGCCAGGGGGGCCCCACCCCACAAGGCGGCGCGCCCAGAACCAAAGATTAATTGAAGGAGTCCAACATAAACTCATGCTCAAGCTCCTGGAGTTTGATTATTCCATTGAATACAAAAAGGGAGCTGAAAACACAGCAGCTGATGCTCTATCTCGACAGTTTCAAGAAACTGAAGACGACTCCTGCTCTCTGATTTCTCAAGCTATACCAGCATGGACTGAAGAAATAGCAAAATCTTATGAGCATGATGAAACCTGTACCCAGCTACTCCAAGAATTAGCCATCACCAATGAAAGCAAACCAAACTACTCTCTGCAGAATGGAGTTCTCCGATACAAAGGCAGGCTATACATTGGAGCAAACACAAACCTCAGGCAACGCTTGTTTGAGGCTTTTCATTCATCTCCTATTGGAGGCCACTCAGGAAACAGAGTCACTCATCACAAACTGAAAAGGTTATTCTATTGGCCACACCTTAAAAAATTCATTGCACAGCAAGTCTCAGAGTGTCCAGTATGCCAAATATCAAAAATTGAGAAGGTACAGTACCCAGGACTTCTAAACCCTCTGAATATTCCAAAGATGAAGTGGTCTGAGATAAGCATTGATTTCGTCGAAGGGTTGCCTAAGTCCAGAGGAAAAAATGTGATTCTTGTCGTGGTCGACCGTCTCACCAAATATGCTCACTTCCTACCTCTCAGTCACCCTTACACTGCCCACAAGGTAGCATCCCTGTTCATTGACAACATCTTTAAACTGCATGGTCCACCTTCAGTAATTGTCAGTGATAGAGATACTGTGTTCACTAGCATAATCTGGAAAGAAATCTTTTCCACTCTGCAAGTATCTCTCAAATTCTCTACTGCACACCATCCATAGACGGATGGACATACCGAAAGGGTCAACCAATGCTTGGAACAGTATTTGAGATGCATGGCGTTCAAAGAACCAACCAAGTGGTGTGATTGGCTTCCAACAGCTGAACTTTGGTACAACTGTGCTTACCACACATCAATCAAAATGTCGCCGTTCGAAGCTCTCTATGAATATGCACCCCCTCACATCCAAACACTTTCTATCCCTTGTGATGTGGCACAAGATGTCCAAATCACCATCGCTGAGAAAGATCATATGTTGAAAACTCTGCAGCAAAACCTGATGCAAGCCCAAAACAGGATGAAGAAGTTTCGGATCAGAATCGAACAGAACGCTCCTTTCAAGTCGGTGATATGGTGTATTTAAAGAATGCAACCTTACAGGGAAACAGCATTGGGACTACGTAATGCTCTGAAGCTCACTTCTAAATGGTATGGTCCTTACCGTGTAATGCAGAAGATCGGGCAAGTGTCATACAAACTGCAACTACCAACCGGTACTCTCCTTCATGATGTATTTCATGTGAGTCAACTGAAGAAGCACCTAGGCAAATCAGCGGTTCCCAACACAACTCTTCCGCTGGTGACTCCTGATGGCAAGGTAAAAACGGCTCCCTTCGCTATCCTTGACCGTCACCAAGTACCTCGTAGTGCTGGAGATTATGATATTGCTGTTGCACAATGGTTGATTCATTGGGAGAGCTTATCACCGGAGGAAGCTACCTGGGAAGATGCCAAGTTCATCCAGGCAACATTTCCGAATTTCAAGTCATGATGTCTTGACTCCAGGGGGGAGCCCTGTCAGGACCCTTGCCTAGTGCCAGGTACCAGTTCACCACTCAGACAAGAAGCAAAAGCAACGGCAATCCAAACCAGTGAGTTGTCAGTTTTACCCCTTCTTTATGCCTTGCTATCTGAACCATGACAAGGTTAAAATTGTATTTCCGCTTGAGCTCGATCCAGATTATAAGGACGAGTGGGGAGGTCGGGAGGATCAAGCAAAATAAAAAAAATTTATTTCCTGTCTTTAATTTTCAGCAATTTTATCTTCCTGTTCAATCTGGAGCCAAGCGGAGCTCCTTCTTCCTTCTTCCTTGTGCAGGATCGCTGGGTCCTGACAGGAGCTCAGATCTGGTGATGACACGATGGATTCAGGTTGCCCGCGGCGGATTCAACAGACGCGGAGACGGAGAAGCGCGGTGGAGTGAGGGTTTCGGCCCTCATTGGCCCCTCCGGACGAAATAAATACCGACCGAAGCTAGCAATAAATGGGACCCAGTAAAATATTTATGTGCCTCCCCGCGTATACAGGATTTGTTCTGGCCCAAAAAAAAAGTGAAAATCCTAAAACCAGCCTGCAAATGCGATCCATGTTAAGGTTTGAGGTTTTGCTAGAGATGCTCTAACACATAGGTCCTTCAAGATTTTGCTCAAATAGGTTCTTCAAGATTTATCTAAATCACCTGCGTTAACAATAAGGTCCTCGCCTGCCTCGCTAAACAATCCTGCTACCGCGGTCCGTCTCGGCTTTCTACCGTTCGCTCCCCTCCGCTCGCCGCGCCGCCTGCATCCCAGCTACCCGGCCCTGCGCGGAGGCTCCACGGAGAGGCATGCCGCGCGTGGTGTCTCGTTCGCCGCCACCCCGCCGGCGGCGGCGCTCCCCGTCGCCGATGTACGGCAACCGGCGGATCCGACGAGATCGCAGCCGCTCCCCTGGCCCCTCCCGGTACGCGCGCCCCGAACCCCTCTCTCTCTCCGCCCCCCTCCTACCGCAAAGTTGGTTTGGTTTCTGGTAGATTATCAGCATAGCTCAAGGTTGTCCGGCTTACTGCTTCCATATCTTAGCCTGTCCGTGTTGATACCAAACTTTTTTTTTCGAAAAGGGGGAACGAAGCCCCGTGCTCTGCATCGATTTGATGCATACATCCTTTATTACTATGTTGCAACCAAATTAGTTGCGTTGGTATGGAGGCGTGCTTGTCGAAGTGACAGTTAGCACCAGAGTTATAATAGAGCTTCAAGATTTTGAAATCATGTATCTGTGACTATCCTTACCGTGTTTCATGCTGTCTTCGGTCCGCCATCAGCTACTGTCTGCATTCATTTATCCCGGGTTACATATTGGCTGGGATTGGAATGGATCTATGTGTTGCGTGCAAGACTGATGAGATGTGGAGATTGTTTGTTTTGGGGGATGTTGTTGATGGGGATAATTAATTAGTTAATTAATTTAGCAAAGAATGGACATCAAGTGTGATTGTAAGTAAGTCAACTGAAATAAAAGATTCATTTCAAGAGAATACGATACCTGATTATAATGTCATATCATCTCATATATTCACGGACGTATGTTGCTCTTTTATACACGTAAGATTGAATAAATTTGATTAATCTTTTATACACTGTGGTGAGTTGCAGCTATTGTTTCATATACAACTTTTGCTGTCACCCCTGTTTTAGAATGGAATTATGATGGGGTGTTTTGCACAAGTATGTCTCATGTCCAATGATTTTCTTAAGTGAACTCCATACAAGAAACCTTAGCTCCATTTTCTAGGACTTCTGTCAATCGTGGGTAAGTCAGCCAAAAAAAAACTGATAATGTTGAATTGGTGTATTTGAATGTGCTTATATTTTTTTGGTATGAATATTGACATGATGACATGTCATCTGTCTTTCTTCCCCGTTCATGGTTAGTATGCTGATGGGCTGAACATCTTTTTTGTTGTATTTTGCTATTCATATTCTTAAGCTTGGTATCCTCCTGCTAGATTGGACAGGAGCCAGTCCCCAATTCATAGGAGGCGTAGGACCTCTCCATCACCGAGGAGACATAGACGACGGAGAAGTCGGAGCAACTCAAGTTCCCTTGTAAATAACTCCTGTAGCCCAAGTCGTGGATCAGAACAGAACAGTTTAATTGAAAAACAAAAGAAGGAAGAAGAAGAGAAGAAAAGGTAAAATTCTTTTCATTCTTGCTAAGTGAACACGTTGCCATTTTTTACATTGCTACGGGTCCCTCTTATTTTTTTCTCACAGAATTTTAAACTAATATAGACATTCTTGTGAAACTGTAGCATTCTTCCAATCTTCTCTATGTTGTTTGCTCTGCATTAAGTCCACTCTGTCTAGTCACGTATTGGAGCTCTCCATCATCAACAAAATGCATCATGTTGAGAAGTGTCCAATTGTCTATATGTTAATCCAAACCATCAACTAAGCACAAATGGCAAATTCTTATTGCTGTTCCTTCTATTTTAAGCTGGCATCTCAACTCTGAATGGTAAGTTTCCTGTTCTTGTAAATACTAATTGTACCATCTCCAAAAAAGCACAACTATTATCCAAGTCCCGTACGTCTATGTATTCGATTATGCCACGTTCTTCCACTATATTACTGTATATTGCTACAGCAGGTGTTTTTTAAAACAACAAAAGGGTTGAATACCAATGTGTAACAATATTTGCTTCTGTTTTCTTGATGGATCATGCTGGTGTTTGTTCTTTACTCCATCCCATTTTGTTCTGAAATTGATGTCCTACAAACTGGCTTATCTCACACTGATCATGACACTTTTGCAAGTTGCCCTTTGGCTTGATGGACAAAGTTACCTCATTTTGAACTTATTAATTTGTAGATTTATTTTAAACTTTCAAACGCGCACTTATTTCGATCAGGAATCCTGCCGTTCATTTGTATTAAACCAACTCCTTCACTTGTTCAACACAGACGCCAAAAGGAAGCTGAACTTAAGTTGTTGGAAGAGGAGCTTGCTAGGAGAGTTGAAGAAGCCGTTAGGAAAAATGTTGAGGAGCGTCTGAACTCTGAGGAGGTAAAAGATGAAATAAAACGCCGAGTTGAGGAAGGTATCAAAAAGTTATTTGATGAGGTTGATGCTCAGCTACAAAAAGAAAAGGAAGCAGCTCTGCGTGAAGCCAGACAGAAAATAGTAAGTATTATGCATGTCATGTGATCCTTATCAGTACATTTTGCTTGGAGCAACATGGCGCTTTTATACTTTGATTTTGAACGATTCAGCTTCCTCATGAGTTCTGATGGTGTTGGTGCTAATATATCTATATTTTTTCATCTATGCATGGCAAACAAAATTCGAAACATGTGTGTAAATATATATGCAATCATATCACCAGAACTGGAAACGAGCAAATGTTTTCTTAACTTGTTTTCACAATCAGCGAAACCAAACAGATACACATGATTTCTGATTTGTTTGTCTTTGACGAACCTTTTCCATGTTTACTCGCTCAGTTCTAATTCGACATCGACAAAACTTTGCAGGAACAAGAAAGAAGAGAGAGGGAGGAGCTGGATAAGATGATCGAGGAGAATCGAAGGAAAGTAGAAGAATCTCAAAGAAAAGAAGCTATGGAGCAGCATCAGAAAGAGATGGAGCGATATTTGGAGTTGGAAAGGATCCAAAAGCAAAGAGAAGAAGCTTTACGCAGAAAGAAGATGGAAGAGGAGGAAGAACGAGCTAAGCAGATGAAATTACCAGGGAAGAACAGCCATAGGCATTGATTTTGTGTGTGTTGTACTGTGTATTGCTATCTTGCAAGAGCGCGCATATAACTTTTACCGACGCATGTAATGACAGTCATATCTTATACAGGCGTCGGTAATTCTCCGTAGAGCTGAGCTACTTGTGTGCCTCCTGCCTGGTTGTAGTGCTAACTTTTTTCTGAAGTTGGCATAATTAATTGTCGTGCTGATAATACCAAGCGCTAGACGCAATTCAAAGATGAAGTTGGCATGATTGACTGTCGTGCTGATAATACCAAACTTTTTTCTGAAGTTGGCAAAAATTGTTGCCATCTCTTTATTTATCTGAGAAATATTTTACTATTGTAATTTTGAGAAAACCAATATACAGAACATGCTCGAAAATACAAAGAAAATAGCACAACGGCATCTTGCAGTCCTTTATAGTTAGGTATTCCCTGTGACTCCATATTCAAAACATTTAAAATTCTGTGACATAGCAGCAGCGGTCTAGAGAGGACAGTCCCAAAGATTACTTACGGTCTACTTGGTTCGTAGGATTCCAAATCGCAAGAATGGGACAATGTAGGAATGTAATGTTAGGGACATTTCAATCCTACAGTATATTTATCTGTATGATTTTACCGTAAGAGAAAAAGTCTTACCATGAGGTTGGAGTTGTTATTAGATTTCTCATTCAGTGTAGTGAAAATCATTTCTTTAGTAATAAAATCCCATGAAATTCAATCCTACAAACCAATTAACATAGGTAAACTTGACAAGAAATTATATCCTTCAGAATTTGTAGTACATAATTCCTTCGGGTCAAAGAGTCTCTTATGTGCTTTGATGCAAGGTGAACTGGTATAAAAATGGTACTTCATACTGAGGGCGATTTTTTGGCTCTCTGTTTCGGGAGAAGCCGTTTTTTCAAACCAATGATCTGTGCAAGGAGATGGTGCCGGGTAGGGACAGAGATCCGGTGCCCCGACTGAGGCAGGGCATGGATGAACAATACCGTGCCCTGCTGCTTTGGCCGTTGGATCGAAAATGAATAGACCAGATTTCGCACTGAGGCAGCTGTAGCAGATGTCCCTGTAGTAGATCTGTGGACGATGCCTGTAGCGAATATACTGCTGTAGATGTCCCTGTAGCATGCGCCTGTTCACATTCATCCAACCATTGGTTCTCGATCCAACGGCCAGAAAAGGCAGCAGGGCACGGTACTATTCATCCGTGCCCTGCCTCAGTCGGGGCACTGGATCTCTGTCCACCGGGTAGTTGCTGAAAAGTAGATTTTCTACCTATCTATATTTTTTTCTGACAATCAATACCACATATATTTATAATAATAAATAGTACATAGTAATGAGACACCAGATGACCTTCAACTATTACAAAATGACACCAGATGACCTTCAACTATTACAAAATAACCAACAAATCTTCAAGATCTTTAAACTCTTTCTTCTTCCATAACATAATCTTGTACCTTTCCGGAGGCAACTGAAGATAGATACCAAACCACAGACCTGAAAATACCAACGAAAATTCTTCCATAATTTTTTGATCCGCA
This sequence comes from Lolium rigidum, assembly GCF_022539505.1. Lineage (NCBI taxonomy): Eukaryota > Viridiplantae > Streptophyta > Magnoliopsida > Poales > Poaceae > Lolium > Lolium rigidum. The sequence goes on from NC_061513.1 coordinate 89,993,678, forward strand.
ATGCCAAGACTATATGCACGCGCGTAGCTAATGAAGTAGTCAATCACCATCTGCAAGAGTACCAACACCAAAGTAACCGAACAAATTCGTCGATGTCGCTGGAAACCTGAGAGTACGAATCACTATTATCGAGGACATAGCAGCCGGAACAAATATTGTGAGGACTAACATCCTCATGGCAACCATGAGAAAAGATCCTAGATCGATCTGCCGAAGTAAGATCCGAAGAACCATACCTACAAAAATTTAATCTTTCAACACCAACATTAACACCAGAGGAATATCTCATCATCAAAAAGTAAGCAGAAGATTAATTATTCTAGGCCCTGACATCATGGTTGATTTAGAAGAAAAAAAAGACGACTACCTATCTATCTATAATCCTCAACAGAAGGTAAAGAAAATCTTAAAAATGGTACATAAAAAATTACAAACAAGTTTTTGGACCACCATAATTATGTAAATAAAATGCTCCCCGGAAAAGATAATGTACGGATGAACCTAGGATGTTACTTTGATACTTCCACGAGAGGCCGCTGATGGAATAAATGAAAGCTTGCATTCACTGACAAATTACTTCACTCGACACGTCCAATATCGGAATGAATGAATGTACACGAGTCATTCATGAAGTGACGTAAGTACGATCATGAGTTTTTTTTTTTTTTTTTTTTTTTTTTTTTTTTGAGATGAAGAGTAGGAGTGGTGTTTAACACCTACTCCTAGAGCTGATAAATGTGCTGGTGAGTGGTCAAATCTTGTACTATCACGACGATCGTCAAGCACAAGCTAGCAGCGAGCAAGCTACAGACAGAGGCGGCTGAGTTTCCTGTGCTCTTAGAGCATCTCCAGCCGCGTCCCCCAAACCATCCCCCAAACCGCGCCGAATTAAGCGTTTGGGGGACGTGTTTTGTTCGTGCCGCGTTTGGGGGACGTCGCTCCCCAACCGCGTCCCCCAAACGCCGCCCCCAAATATTTAAAATAATTTTTTTAGCACATAAACCATTTATATCAAATGTAGCATATGAAAAAAAATGTTTTCGAGGATTGTTTTCAAATTAAATTACAACAAACAATAAAACAAGTAATCAAATATAATAAAAAGGGCTAGATGATACATCAAGGTGCCACGGTATTTCCTTTGATCCTCCACAAATGCTCAACGAGATCAGCTTGAAGTTGCTCATGCACATTGTTGTCATGGATCTCTGCGTGCATGGCGAGAAAATCGGCAAAATCTGCGAGGCAACTCATGATCAACCTCCGCGAGAGGGCCTTGACACTCATAGGGACCAACATGTGACCTAACATGATTCTTGCGGTCATCCTCGATGATCATGTTGTGCATGATCACACAAGCCTGCATCACCTCCCACATTTGGTCGTGAGACCGGCTTAGAGCGAGTGCCGGACAATGGCAAATTGTGCTTGAAGCACACCAAATGCCCGCTCGACATCCTTCCCGCAAGCCTCCTGTCGTGTAGCAAAGTGAGAATTCTTCAGACCTGATGGATTCGAGATTGTTTTGACAAAAGTGGCCCATTTTGGATATATACCATCGGCTAGATAATAGCCTTTGGTATATTGGTGGCCATTGATCTCATAGTTGCATGGTGGAGCATGCCCTTCCACTAGTCTGCTGAACACCGGAGACCGCTGCAACACGTTGATGTCATTGTGTGATCCCGCCATGCCAAAGAAAGAATGCCAAATCCACAGGTCATAATCTGCCACAGATTCAAGCACCACACTGCAATATCCATGACGCTCTTTGTATATACCTTGCCAAGCAAACGGGCAGTTCTTCCATGCCCAGTGCATGCAATCGATGCTTCCAAGCATTCCAGGAAATCCTCTGGCAGCATTTTGTGCCATGATCCTTGCGATCTCTTCCTCGGTTGGCCCTCTCAAGTAGTATTTGCCAAACTTTCCCACCACGGCTCGGCAAAACTTGTACATGCACTCAATGGCGGTAGACTCACTCATGCGAAGGTAGTCGTCCTGTGTATCGGCAGGTGCTCCGTATGCAAGCATCCTCATGGCGGCGGTGCACTTCGAATGGATGAGAACCCGAGAACGCCTACGGCGTCGACCTTGAGCTTGAAGTAGGGGTCGAACTCTCGAACGCCGTGGAGGATATTCATGAACGAGGCCCTTGCTCATCCTGTACCGGCGCCGAAAATTGTCGGCATGTGTTGCCCCGTCGGCGAAGTAGTCGTTACGCAACATGGCATGCCCCTCCATCCTCTGCCGGGGCTTCGACTTCCTTCTTCCCGGCCTTGATCCTCCGCGGCGCGGCCTCTTCCTCTTCTCCGCCTCGGCGTCAAGCATGTCCTGGAGGGACGCGATGATCGGCAAATGCTCCCGCAGGTCGTCGTCGAACGCTTGCTCGTCCTCCGGCAGCGGGGCAACCATCTCATCGTCGCTGTCCATGGCTAAAGCAAAATCAATGGTTAAAATTGCGCCGAGGCGAGACGACGCAACAAACGGCGACCAATCGCGCCTACACGGCAAGTCGTCGAGCACCTTCTGTGCGCGGAGGTGGGGCGGATTTGACGCCGCGTTCGGGAGGCGCCGGCGACGCGGCGGCGGCGGCACGACCGGCGGGAGCCCCGGCCGCGACAACGGTGCTGACTCGCAGCACAGATCAGATGCCCAAACGGCCGGGAAATCCAGCGGCGGCGGTGGGGTGGGAGGCGCGGGAAGGAAGGAGCGACGAGAAAAGAGGCGCGAACCAACGGTTTATGCAAATAGTCGCCGATATGTGGGAGCCCGCCTCGCTTTTCGTTGTGTCCGGCGTCCCCGGAGCGTCCCCTGTGGGACGGGGACGGGCTCGGGGGGCCGGACACCGAATGGGGGCGCGCCGGACAAAAATGGGCTTTGGGGGACGCGGCTGGAACGCTTTTTTTGTCCGGCGCGCCTCAAATCCCTTTGGAGGACGCTTTGGGGGACGCGACTGGAGATGCTCTTAGCATGTCGTGCTAACTCATCTGCTATGCTTCCCTTTCCTGCATTGACCCCCATCACTCAAATTTGGGTAGTTGTTAATCTGACGATTTATCAATCCTTTCAACTAAACTACTCCACTTTGTGCTGCGTCGTTGACCAAAGTTGTGGCATGACATGGATAACATGCTGAGCTGAAGCGCATATTTGACTATCTGACTATCATAATGGTCAATATATAATGCCAGCTTGCCAAAGTTGCCAATTAGGAACAACTAGGAATTTAGATCAGAGGCATAAGCCGAAACAGGCTAGCAGCTTTTTTTTTTTTTTGACAATCAATACCACATATATTCATAATAATAAATAGTACATGGTAGAGATACACGAGCTGTCTCCAGCAATTACAAAATAAAATCTAAAAGATACTAGTAAATCTTCGAGGTCTTCAAACTCTTTCTTCTTCCAAGACATAATCTTGTACTTTCCTGAAGGCAGCCAAAGATAGATAACAAACCATAGACCTGTGAATACCAACGAAGGTTCTCCCATAATTTTAATTTGAGCCGCAATGCCAAGGCTGCGTGCACGCGCGCAACCATTAAAGTAGTCAATCAACATCGGCAAGAGTACCAACACCGAGTATGTCAGGGAATAAAAACCGATCTGCCTTGTCGACGTTGATGGAGAGCCGAGAGTACGAATCACCATTGTCGAGGACGTAGCAATCGGGACAAAAACTGCAAGGATAATCCTCCTCGCGGCAACCATGAGAAAAGATCCAAGATCGATCTGGCGAAGCAAGATCTGAACACCCATACCTAGATAATTGTAATCTTTCAACTCCACCATTGACGTCGGGAAGAAGATCTCGTCGTCGAACGAAAGGCCGAAGATCACTTATTGCAGACGATGCCATCTCCATTGAGGGGAAACCAACAAGAAAACAGCGACCAAAACCCTAACATAGACTAATGAAAAGACTACTTTTATTGAAAACTACACGCATAGATCGGGTTCCCCGCTCCTCCCGACGCCGGCGAAGCCGACCAGAGGAGGGGGAACCGATCTATGGAGGAGGCTGAAGTGGAGGCGGCTAGAGCTTTTTCTTTGGAGGCGGCGGCTGAGAGGACTACGGACTGAACCTTAACAAAGCACACGCGACCCGTGTGATCCGAAACAGGCTAGCAGCTTACACCAATAGAAGTCACGGTCTCACGGAACCGCCAGCTCTGACAAGTGGTTTCCCTCACCATACAAAAGGAAAGTAAGTTATTTTTTTCCAACTTTGACCAGAGCATGTCTATGACACGTGGGCCTGCCTTGACCATGGTGATCGATTGATAAGTGGGCCCACCTCCGCCTGCCACTGCCCCCCCCCCCCTTCTCCACGCCTACCGCCCTTGCTTCTGTCGGTAAGCCACCATCAATGGCTGGACTTGCTCCCGCACGGATTGGTCCGATTGTGCCAAGAACATATCGCAATAGGGGTAGCTAGGTGGAGTACGACAACGATTCGTCGGACTAGTTAGGTCTGACGAGCGTTGACTAAAAGTTATCGTCCCCCAAAGCTTTACAATATATTCCCTCGGTTTCTAGATATAAACCATATAGTTTTTTTGACACAGAAATTAAAGAACACATATTTAGGGAAAATTACACAATGCTTTGCTGGAATTAACCCTAGGCAATTGACGCGAGCTAACAAAGGAGTTTGCATAAGATAATGAAACCTAATCAAATCTCTAAAAAATATTGTCCATACAAGTAAGGCAACACAATAAATTTATATTCTAATTTTTTTCTCAAAACTTATGTCTGAATAGTTTCACAAAAAACTAGTATATAACTTATTTCTAGGAACAGAAAGAGTACATGATAATCAACCAAAAAACTGTAGATAGAAGAAGGGTTTCTCTTACGGTTCACACCCAAAAAATGAATGTGTAGTTTTTCCTGCAAATTTTAGGTTTTCTGCAGTTTTGCGGTATCTAGAGATGCTCCCATCCCTCAAATTAGCTGTTAATTTGACAATTTATTGGTCCTTTCAACTACTGTCTCCATCTATATATATTACTCTGCGCTGCGTGGTTGACCGAAGTTGTTGGGCATGACATGGATAACACATGCGGAGGCGTAGCCCATATTTGACTCTCTGACTATCATAATCGCCAACTACATAACGCCAGCTCGCCAAAGTTGCCGATCGGCAATTTAAGACCAGAGGCGTAGTAAGCCGTAGCAGGTGGCACCGGTAGAATTAGTCACAACACAGACCGCTGCTCTAATCAGTGTTTTTACCTCAACAATTCCAAAACAAAATCACAAGTTCAAAAAAATTCCAAGTTTGACCAGAGCCCTGTCCGTCGACGCCACGCGTGGGCCATGGACAAATGGGCCCGGCGACAAACCCGCCCCAAGACGTCATGGTGCGGCCCCACGAACTCCGACACGTCGCCTCTATCCCAGCGCCGACTTTTTTTACCGCCCATTTTTTTTCCTGTCCTCCCTTTGACCCCCGCCCACTGCCAGGTGGGCCCGCGAGCGCGCGTCGGAACTCTCGTGAACGGCTGGGCCCGGGCTCGCTTACCGCGCAGCGATTCGAAAACCGAATCAAAGCGGAATAAATTAATCGGCGGGGGGAAGAAATTGACTGCGAAGAGCACGCACACGAATCCGCTCTTCTCGCTTCTTCTTCCTCTCCCTCCCGGCTGCGACCCTGCCTCCGGTCTCGCTGTCGAACACCTCATCATCGCCGCAGGCAAAGGCCAAGGCGGGCACGGAAGCTTCGCTTGGGCGCGGGGGGAGTAGGCTCCTCGGCCGATCCGCGTCCCCCTGCGGCGGCGCGATCCCCGGAAGCCTCGCCGGATCGCCGGAGACAGTGTGAGTACCGGGCAGCAAGAACCGCTGTACTGCAGCCGAGTTCTTTTTTTTTAAGCATTAGCGTGCGTTTGTGCTGACGAGTGACCTCTCCCGCCCTCTCCGTTTGCAGTTGCTGGAGTCGACCCGGTGCCGGTGGGGAATTTTTGCGAGTTAGTTAGATTAGAAGGCGGGATTGCGATGGAGGAGTTGCTCGGCACGGAGATCGGGAAGCACGACTACGACTGGTAATCATATTGCTCCCGTTTTGTTTTTTTGGCCCGATTCGATTTTATTTGTGATTCCCTTGTTTCTTTCTGTTCCTTTCCTTTCAAACCGGCACCATCGATGCAAGCTTACTGAAATACTATGTTTCCAATTTGGAAATTCCAAACGTTTTGGAGCGGAATCATGGTAGGGTACGACTGTCGGTTGTGGCAGGTGTGGCCTTTTCTGGTTAACGACTGCCGGAAGTGAATAATTGAACCAGTTTGGTTTAGTTGGGATTAGAGAGAAGCAGAGTATCTACTCCCTGGATGGTTGGTCGGTCTGTGGGCTCCTTTCTAACGGAGCAGCGCATGGGGCGTACCGTACTGTGGCCTCTGGGAGTGTCAATTTATCTTGGAAAAGGCAAAATAAAATAAATGTAGCTTCACAATTAGGCTGACCAGTTGAATGTCCAACTTTTAGGATGTCTTGAATCAGACGTTATGACACTGTAATAAGTAGCTTAATTAGTATACTGTAATAATACAAATACCAAGATTCTGTAACACTAGCAGATACATACGGATTCGGCTGTGAAATTCGTTTTTGGAAGACTGAAAGATGGACCAGTGGCAACTGGCTACCTAAAGATACAGTCCACAATTTCATTCTCAGTTTAGCTGAGTTTGTAATTTGTTTGTAATTAATGTTTTCAGTTGCACTTATATATAGTGCTCCCTCCGTCCCATGGAACATGTCTTAAATTTGTCTAGATAAGTTTCGTGGGACGGAAGGAGACAGGGAGTAATGTATAAAACCCTCATCGACCTTAATACCGTGTTGAGATAAGTAGAGCTCCATCTAGGTGTACAATAAAGTTTACTAGGATCTCATCCGCATGAGCAGAGCTTACCATGAAAAAGAATTCAAATGAGATGTTGTGCTGTTACTAGAACCTAGAGGTATATGCATTTGATGTGTTCTCTGATCGTCGTCTTGTATGGATAAAGCATTTCTGATGTTTTATGTGCGCACATTTGTGCATCTGTTATTCCTTTTCTTCTTCTGATTTTATATAACATGTGTATGCATTCCTCAGGCTTCTTACTCCCCCGGGAACTCCCCGTGCTCCTAAACTGGAGGTTGCTGAGAGAGCCCCACCCTCAAATGTGCCTAAACGAATTATCACCAGATCGGCCTCTACGACCAGAGCATCAAGGGTTGGTACCATTAGCTTCAGATATGTGTTGGTTCTGTTTTTATTACCAAATTGTAGTTTCAAAGTAGTTTTTCTTTTTTGCTTTATTGGGTTGTTACATGCTTTTCAGTGACCCTCTGTGCATGTGTTACGGTTAGGAACAAGACTCAAGAGTAACTTGTGCAAAACTAGTCACACACACATCCACCCACACACGTCCATGCGCAGAATTGGTATCGGTTTTGATACTGCATTCGTGAATTCGAGAGCATGTTATGAACAACATATTTGGCTCACCAAAACGTCTTATAATTTAGAACAGAGGTACTATTTAACTAGTTGCAGTAAACCACTTGAGTCAGTTGAGCCCAGCCTACTGATTACACCATATGATCTCATGGTTATATTAACTGTTCAGTGCTTCATATTGTTTCTATGGAATTAGTTTCTCTCTGTAGTTTATCTTCCTCGCTGGGAATAATTCAAGAGGGATTTGCATGAGGGCCAAGTCTACAAACAAAGTGGATTCGCTTAATTTTTTCATTTAGTAAGATATTGTAGACTACAATGCAAAATTATGTTTTGAAGGAGTCTATATGACTTGTATAGTTGTTCAGGGCTGTAACTTCTGATCTGCAATCACAGTAGTAGAAATGCATGGTCTATCTCTGGCCTCTTGATTGACAACTGAATGCTGATCTTACAAATGGGGAAGGTTAAAGAAAAATTGTTTGCATTGAACAGCCCAGGAAATTAATAGGATATTATACATCTTAATTTCATGCTTCATAGGTACAGCTTTCACTTTCTATGGACCATAATATCTTGTTTAAGTTGCAGCAAGCTCTACATAAGTAAAAAAGTTAGAATAATAACTTGCTGTTGGTAGAACCTTTTGTTCTGCTCATTGGGCTATGCTTGGAAAATCAGTAAAATACACAAGGTTCAGGTGTGAGGCGTCTGGTCGACTTTCGGTATTATTGGGTTTCTCTTATGTAATTTTGGAATGTTTTGCAGTGTTAAATATTTTCTTTTTACAGTCTATGATATATGTTTTGTCCAGTGAAAGCAACAGTACTTTTTCTCCAGTTAGGAATAGGACAATGCACATACTTGATATAATGCTATTGCCCTGTCATTCTTCTAATCATGTAGTATACTTATCTGTACAACTTCTCCTTGAAACTTTGTAATACTCGCTTAGTGGATATATGATGATGATCTTAACTAACATAACTGTATGACATGTTTATTTCAGCCTTTCGTTCATGAGGCAGAGAATGGGCATCCCACAATTCCCACTAGACCAGCAAGAAGCTACTCTCGCCCTTCAATTCAATCTGCTCTCATGTCTACCAACAATAGGTCATCAGTGCTCACTGCAAGCAATTCTTCTGTCAGTTCGAGACCTACAACCCCTACCAAGAGGATTAGCATTGTTCCACCATCAAAGCCATCAGCTCAAGCTTCACGTGCGGTGACAGCACGATCATCTACTCCAGCCAAAACTCGTCCGCCTAGTCCAGCCAAAACTCGTCCATCTACTCCAGTCAAAAGCTCTTCTTATGGTTCCCACTCCATGGGCAACTCGACTGGTGTAAAGAGCTTATCTGCACAGAACTCAAGGTCATCAACTCCAACCTCTCGTCCCCGAATGGTTTCCAGCTCATCATCAAGCACCGCTCCTGCAGTGAGTCGTCCCAGCTCATCCTCTGGTAGAATTCCTGCAATTTGCCGTACTAGCTCTTCCTCAAGTACAGCTTCAGTAAGCCGTTCTAGTTCTCGGTCGTCTACACCTACGCGCCAACCTGTCATGCGCCCATCAGCTCCACCCATTGGTCGCTCACCATCAGTTGGGCGGATTTCTAGCACCAGTAACTTAACATCTGGTGGCCGATTGATAGCCAACCGTGGTCGAATGTCAGCACCCTCGTCAGCACCATCGTCAGCACCACCATCCCGTCCAAGTTCCCCAAATTCACGTTCGCGAGCTCCAGTTAGGCCACTAGATATTCCAGATTTCCCAAGTGATACTCCACCTAACTTAAGGACAAAGCTACCAGAAAGGCCATTATCTGCTGGTAGAGCACGGCCAGGAATTGGTTTGGGAGCCAGGTCAACCTTGAATGCTGAACCAATTACCTCAGCTCCTATGAAGAAGATGTCTGTGCCTGCTATTACCCGAACTAAATCTTCTGATGCGCCATCCAGGACACTTTCTCTTACCAATGGACACCACAATCGACAGACTGAGAGATCTGTTATGGACAGTCAGCCCGCTAGACCCTCTCGGTCTGCCACAAGTGAAGACAATGGATTCGGTAGGACAATATCAAGGAAGTCACTTGACATGGCTATCAGGCATATGGTATGTTTGGGGCTCATGCCAATTATAAATTGTCAGCCTTTTCGTTTATTTGGAATTGCTTTCAATCAATTGTTGTATTCACTTCATAATGGTTTCTGAGTAATATTGTAGGCCGAGGACCTAGTACACCATTAATTATAATATTACTGAGAAGAATCTGAGTAACTTTTATTTATGACAGGACATTCGACAGAACTTGGGTGGCATCCGTGGTGCATCTCTGTTTCCTCATAGCATCCGGTCTTCTACTGCAAAGGGTCAGCCAGCTCGAATGTCGGATCCTGGCCATCAGAACTCAAATAGTGAGCATGACACTTATACCGACAATGGCAGCATCAACGGACACTTCTCTAGTGATTCTAATGGAGCTCTTTCACACTATGGTGGGAGCTCAACTGATTCTCCAGATAGAGAAAGCATTGGAACTAAAGACACATCGAGTGAACTGGATATATATGGCAGTTCAAGGTATGAGGAGATGTTACTGAGGGAAGACGCTCAGAACACGGACTGGTTGCACAGTGTCGATGACAAGTCTGACCAGAGCCCTGTGTTCGATCACCGATTCGAGCCACTCCCGGAGCCATTTGGTCCACTATGATGTTTACCATTTGTAAAGGTTTTGTCCATAATTATGTTTGTTCTTTCCAATTGCGAGGCTTTATGCTTTTTTTAGATGAAGCAAGAGCTTTATTGCCTCACGTCCGTTGCGTTGAAAGATACACACACCCACGATGAGTTGTATTATGTTTGCCTGTTTCTGCTTGGTTTTACATTTCCCCCATCTTTTCATATATCTGGTTGAAGATAGCAAGATTGTGGGGTTTTACTATGTACCTCTTTATCCAGAGACTGGAAGCTCCAAGTACCAGAACACTACATGCTTATAACCTTTTTCTTATGACTATTCACATTGGCTTTTCAAGTTTCAATATGATTTGATAACTTTGTTTCTGGTCTCCCACATGTTGGGTTGTAATTTAGAGAGATACGTTGTTGCTGCACTCACATGTTTATGCTTGAAATCCTGGCATATGTTTCTCTATCAACAGCCAGTGGTCCTTCTGGCTAACCAAGATGGGCACGCAAATGTGATTTACGTCCAGTAACAACTATTGGGATACATAGTGTATATAAATAAATAAACCATTCTTTTGTTTTGCAAGGAGGTTCTTCTACAACTCGAGTTTGCCAGTTCCTTTTATCGTTGATGTTGTGTAGAAGAAATCCGATATTCACATGGCAAGCTTACCAAATTTTTTCGACAACAATAACAAAGCCTTTATTCCCAAACAAGTTGGGGTAGATTATAGGTCAAACCCATAAGATCACGTAACCAATTCGAGATATTAATATTATTTTCTTTATAAAAAAAAGCTTACCAATTTTTTTCTATAAAAAAATATATTAATATCATGGATATACCAATTACACACCTAGCTTCTGCAATAACGAAATGTCCTAAACGCATTATAGATGTACACAATCCTAAAACAAAACGAAAAGAAAGATCTTGCTACATTGATCAAATTCTTGTAGCTACACCTATTTCTCTTTGTTCCCGCTACATCAATTTCTCCAGTCTTACAGATCTACTACCTCGGTTCGCATTTAATTGACGTGAGGCTACAAGTGATCATTGCTAGATGTTCTCACAACTGTGCGTCGATTATTTACGACCGGATAGAGTACATACTTTCCTTGCCTTTTCACATTAAAACAAAACGAAAAGAAAGATCCCGCTACATTGATCAAATCCTTGTAGCTACACCAATTTCTCCAGTCTTAAAGATCTGCATACTTTCCTTGCCTTTTCACATTAAAACAAAACGAAAAGAAAGATCCCGCTACATTGATCAAATCCTTGTAGCTACACCAATTTCTCTTAGATCCCGCTACACCAATTTCTCCAGTCTTACATATCTCCATACTTTCCTTGCCTTTTCACATTAAAAGAAAACGAAAAGAAAGATCCCGCTACATTGTTCAAATCCTTGTAGCTACACAAATTTCTCTTAGATCCCGCTAAACACCAATTTCTCCAGTCTTGCAGATTTCCATACTTTCCTTGCCTTTTCACATTGAAATAAGGTGTGTTTTATATCTTCACAATGTATCTCTCACTGCAGGAGGTATTGATGGTGTGCTGAAGTGTGCTTGTGGGACAAGAACCTGCGATGGAGCCTGAAGCAGGCGTAAGTCATTCTGTAGAAACTGTGGAACTGAATGCACCATTGGTCGAAAGGATGCTATGTTAGCCACTGAGTATGCTGGATGAGGGTTCACGTGGGATGGAGGCTGAATCAGACGTGAATCATTCTGCGGAAACGGATACACCATTGGTCGAAAGGATGCTATGTTAGCCACTGAGTATGATGGATGAGGGTTCACGTGGGATGGAGGCTGAATCAGACGTGAGTCATTCTGCGGAAACGGATACACCATTGGTCCAAAGTATGCTGTGTTAACCAATGGGTATGCTGGATGAGGGTTCACGTGGGATGGAGGCTGAATCAGACGTGAGTCATTCCGTGGAAACGGATACACCATTGGTCCAAAGTATGCTGTGTTAACCAATGGGTATGCTGGACGAGGGTTCACTGAGGATGCACAACATTCAGAAAAAGTAACATTTAGTATGTGTCAAAAAATCACATCCACAAAACTGCATGTACTGTTGATAGTCATCACGCTTTAAAATTTCACTTTTAAAATAATGAGCTTGTGACAACTATTAGTTTCCTCCCTAATCACAGACATTCCGAAGCGATGAGCTTTAAATACAACATATAGTAGTATTGTTTTTTACTTTACTACGGAAAGTTAACTACAGTATTTGAAATTACCTGAATGGTTGCTCAGATAATTTGAGAGCACACAGGGGAAGTAGGGGCAGTCGCCGTCCGCTTCAACAGGAGGACGCGGCACCAATGCCTTGAGCGTATTATTACTCATGTCAATAGCAATCATGTGCGTCTCGCCAGTGTGCAACCTCCCGGAGGAACTCATGTGAACAACATGGTCACCATGGATGCTCAGTGTCGGGAAAGCCGGTAACAAGTTCCTCACTGTTGAGACTATTACATCGCGGTCCGCAAGCTTCTCAACCGAGAATAATATGTCATCACCATGACCCTGAAACCCCTTGCGCCAACAGTTTTCAGAAAGCGACCTATTCCATACAGTGGCCTTCCAACCGACAAACTTACACGGCTCCTCCGTTTCCAAATCATCTAGAGGGGTGACAAAGTAGGGTTCATCGTACATCACATCCGGTGTTGGTGCCCCGTTTTGTTGGCAAGCTGCAGGCGGCGGAGGTGTCGAAAGAAGATGTTCGATCTCGATGAACTTGAGCGATCCGTTGGTGCAAGCGACGACGTCCCGAACGAACCATGGGCATATATGATTGTCCATGTTCTGGTTCAAGGGTAGAGGGATGAACCCCACCGCGAGGTGGGGATCCTGGCAGAGCACGTCGCACACCAGGATGCCCTTCCAGAGATCGACCCAGCCCAGCAGGCTCCCTCCGAGCAGGATCACCTTGTCCGCCCCGACCGGCATACGTTCCTCGGACAGCAGTCCCTCCAGCTCGAAGTGAGCATGTTTCGCGGTCCAAGCTTTCGACGCGGATGAGTAGGAGCGGAGCTGATACCCGCCCTCGAAGTACGTCAGCCCAGCCAGGATAAACTCTTCATTGTCGCAGGGGTATATGCCGAAACCATCTAACGAGATTAAATGCCGAAGCTTAGGACCCAGGTCCGGAATTGGGAATAGCTTAGGTTTCCCGCGAATGGCCTGATACATGTAGTATTCATCAACCAGCTCCTCGAACCCGGCGCCCCACAGCGATAGGTGCAGGAGAAGGAACTGCTTCTCCGAGCGGACGACGCGTGGCTCGTTGGAGAAATCGGCCTCCGTGTAGCCAGGGCAGTGGATGCACACGTAGGAGAGAGCCGGCGGGGCGGCGAAGCGGATGGTAACCTGGATTTCGCGTCCTTCGCATGTATCGAGTGTGGCCGTGGTAGAGTTTTTGCGGTCGGCAATGTACACCCTTGCATCCAGGAGGATCGAGGGGGGAAGGGCCCCTGCAGAGGCGTTGAGCTCCGTTATGGCGGGCGGGTTAAAGGAGCCGGCGATCATTGATATGGATCCGCTGCTCATTGTTGTTATCGGCGGAGGTGCAGATCTGATTTGTGTAATTGCCGCCTGCGAGGGTGAGCAGGGACGGGTTGGGGTTGGGGTTGGGGTTGAGGATGGGTGCTGATGGAGCAATTGAGTCGACGAAGCAGGATTAATTCCGTCGCTACGATCGCACGGGTCTGTGGGTTGGCGATAAAAGAGCAGGTCCAGCTTGTTGATTTTCCCCGCCCTCAGCCGAATTCCGCCGCCGCAGGCTGCTAGGAGTCCGGTTCCGACTCAGAGTTTGGCTCCTAAGGATTGTGAATCCGGTTCATTTAATTAGATTCTGAATCAAGTCTAATAGGATCTCAATTTGATTCTAATAATTCTTTTATATTTGGACGTCACATGGAAATGGAAGTGTATTCGTTCTCTGGAATTTCACCGTTCATAAATCAAACCTGGTAGTTCACACAAAATATTTGGTGGCAATGCACTAAAATTTGATAATCATTTTCTAGATAAGAAGGGGCTACTATATATGAGCGCATCATCAGACCAAACCGCACAAGCAGGTCGTGCAAAGCTTTTGTAAAACTTCAGCATTTGAATTTTTAACCTCGCATCAACCGCATAAAATTTTGACAAAATTACTTGAAACCGGAGGGAAACTATTCACATGTGAAAAAAACCTTAAGCTTATTGGTCAGTCAATACATGCAAGTGTGTCCAGCTTACTTTTATGGGTTTTCTTTCGTAGAACTTATTGTACTGTTGTCAACTGTGCCTCACACCGTAAAACTTAATTAAGTACTTGAATTTTTCTTAGAGAAATTGATCTATAGAAGTACAACTTTGTGCAGGAGCAGACCACGGCGTCCTCCGCCGCCACCGGCGTCACCAAAAAGCACTCCAGAAGCAGGGGAAGAGCCAAGAAATCACATGATCCATACGAGTCCATGTATGGCTGCCTCCTTTGGGAGATGTTCCGCCAGGGGCCGTGGATTGAAGCTAGAAATCTTGACGAGGCAACCGTGGACAAGTTTAGAGGACCATTAGAGCCGGCATAAGTGCTAAACATGCACAAGAGGGGCTAATCCGAGGGCGAAGCATTAACATACTTGCCTAATAACATGATGTAGATCAAACTAGGGTTCTACTGCTAGCAAAAGTAGGCCCCTGATATCATTGTTAGAACAAAACATTACCCCTGGTATAGGATACAAATTACAGCATGCATAACAACTAATGAACACCAACAGAGAAGGATGAATGATTATTATGGGGCGATGGACTTTCCATCGTCACCAGCTTGTTGCAAGCGTGAAGCAGCGAGGTTGTGGATGATCTTGGGATCCTCCTGATCCCCTCTGGCCGCCACCAACACTGCCTTGGTACAACACGCGAGGTTCCAACCTTCCCACTACTTGTGCGCTTACTGCGTCCTTTGTTATTCTCAGGAGATTTTGGGGAGCAGCGAGGCTAGGGACTAACTTTATAGATCACACAGCCGCCACGTGCTTCCCGTGCATGCAACGGGGCAGACGGGGGGTGTGTGTGGGTGGGGGGAGGGCTGAACCATTTTTTGGTTGAGGTGCCCCGATCAGGGCGTTTAGGAGATAAGTCACATACATATAAGGTCCTCCTGGACGTTGGTCTTGTAGACCCTCTTTTTCTTTGAACGGTAAATGTTTTGACCTTCTCCTTTTATCTCTGACAGATCAATCCAATCCAAGGAGGATCCTCCAAGCGCCTCCCATCCTTCTTCCTCGTGATGGTCGGAAGCCCCCGCGCTGACAAGGTATTAACTTGTCAATGCCTACGTATTGTAGACTAGGGTTTAGTTGGATGTAGAGGGCAAGTAGATCTCGAAGGTTTCAGCCGAAAAGTACTCGACGAATATGAAACTAGGGTTGTGTTGACGGTAAATTAGATTCCTTCTTTGTCCCTCGACTCCCCCTTATATAGGAGGTGGAGCCGAGGGTTTCGTAATACACAAGTTTACAGAGTCCGGGAGGGTTTCTGACCCGTCCCGCAAGATTACAAGTATCGTTTCCTAATACAACTCTAGCTTTTCTTAATAGCATCTTGGGCTTCCGAATCTTCTTATTCTTCGGGTCGTGGGCCTTAAGTAAACCCCGGGTACCATCTTCGGCAGACCCATAGGGTATGCCTATGTCAGTAGCCCCCGAGGTTTTGCTTGAATCGCAGAGTCAGGGAAACTCTCCAACCTTAATCATTCAATACATCTGCCAAATTCATCACATATTTTTAGATACGCAATTCTATATTGTACAGGGATAATGGTAGTTGGGGCTAGTTCATCTGATGGATCGGGTACTAGTTAACTGCTCTAGTGGCAATCCGCAAAAACCTACTTCAAGATCACGTCCCTGGACATGATCTCGGGATACTGGTGTAAACTTCGACAGGTGCCGCTTAAGGTCTTACCATTCTGTCGAGTCCCAGTCATATTTTATCGGGTACCTAACGCGTCCGTTAGGATTTTTCTTCGTATCTGTTGATACGGAAAAAAGTAGCAAACCGACGTCAGAGACGGCGCTACGCCACGCAGAACGGATCTGGGGTCTTACCTTCGCAATGTTTTGCGGCATTCAGAGGTTATTCGCTACTTTGGCGCTCTGAGAATATATTGTCGAGTGCGTTTTCGGCTGCTGGAATAGCACATTTTATCGAGTCAACATATGACTTATTTTGCCTTCCCGATGGGAGTATATGTCGAGTTATTTGTATAACTCGAAATATGCTCACTTTTTTTTAATTTCATCGGGCACGCGAACAGCGTTCCCGATAGGAGTAGCCCCCGAGGCTACAGCCAAGAACTTGGTTGTAGGCTCAACACTTTATTGCCTCATATCAATGTATTTTTATTTTTCTCGAATTCTTTTTTTTTATATATTTATCGGGTGCGCGACCAGCGCTCCCGATGGGAGTAGCCCCCGAGGCTATGAGCAAATGCTTGCATTTGGTCATAGGCTCTCGACATTTCTATTTTGTCATACTCGAATTTTTCTTTTTCTCAAAGTAGCCCCCGAGCATTTGGGCAAAAACTTGTATTTGTTCAAAAGCTCTCGAAACAATCTTGTGTTGTCGCCATTCTTTCAAACCTTCGTATCCAAGATTTTCTCTTGCCAAGGTGACATCATTGGTGATGATAGCCACGATCACTGTATCGGGAAAACGCGAGAACTTCTCTCCCTCTGTCTTGTGGGCCCAAATTTCGCGCCAGTTTGACACGTCGCGCAAGTGGGGGACACACGTCCTCCGCTTTTCCTGGCGCACGTACTGTAGCTGCTGTGCTTTCTCGTATATAGGAAATTACTTTTTACCCCTTGTCCACGTGTACACCATCTGTCCCGCAATCTTTTGATCCAACGGCGTGACGGTTCGCCGCACCTCTATATAAAGGTATCGTCTTCCTCCTCTAGCCCTTTCGCTCACGCCGCACCTCTGCTTCTCCTCTGCAAGATCCTCCATTACTCTCCTTGCTTCAAGCGCCCAGCCAAACTCACACCCTTCGCGCACCAAGCTCATTGATGCCGCCTCGCATCCGTTTGACCAGGCACAACACTCCGGAGTCGAAGATGTCCGCCGAAGATCTGGAGTGGGAGAGATCCAAAATCTCCAATCAAGATATGAACCTGCTGAAGAAGTTGGGGTTCTTCAAGAAGGAGAACACGCTGCGCTTCCCCTCCGAGGAAAGCTACCCATCACCTCCAATGGAATATCGGGTCAGTTTTGTTGACCATCTGATCCGCGGTCTTTCTCCCCCAATCCACGAATTTCTCCGTGGTCTTCTTTCTGTTTATGGGCTTCAGCTACATCAGCTGACGCCCAATTCCATTCTCCACGTGTCGATTTTTATCACACTGTGTGAGTGCTTCCTCGGAGTCCATCCTAATTGGGCTCTGTGGAAGCGCATTTTCTGCATCCGTCGTAATGGCGTCCACGGCGTCGCCTATAACATCGGCGGCGTCGTTATCTGTGTTCGTCCTGACGTCGAATACTTCGATGTCAAATTCCCCGATTCTGTCCAAGGGTGGCGCAAGAGGTGGCTCTATATTCATGAGGAAAGCTCTGATTCAGTGGAGTACAACATTGCACCCTTTGACGGAAAAACCAAGATTCTTCGCCGCCGATCCTGGGATGCTGAAGCTACCGAAGAAGAGAAATTGGCGACAGAGGCGCTGATGTCTCGCATCCGTGAGCTCCAGAACACCCGCGGCAAGGAATTTTTGGGTATCCAGATCACAACATACTTCCTTAGGATTAGAGTGCAGCCGCTGCAAGCTCGCAAAAATCCCCTTTGGATGTATGCTGGTGATGAAGACGTCGAGAGAATTTCCAAGGACCTTCCTTTGAAGGACTTTGAGAAACTGATCCGAAGGATGTCAAAACTGAGCAAGAAGGACAGCATTCCAACTTCTTGCCGCATTGCGCCATATAGTGGCGCCAATCCCCTTCCCGAGGTAATTTTTCCTTTTGGTTGCTATATTGTCTCCTCGAGTTTTATTATTTATCGACTACTATCTTGCTAGCTTTTTTTGCATAACTTCCCCTTTTTTTTATTGACACTCTTTCTTTTTCTCAGAATCATCCCTCTCTCACTTCTCTTCCTCCTCTTCCTGAGGGTGGAGAAGTCGAAGACCGTACCGTTGTCGATGATGACAACCAAGGCACCTCGCGCCCTGACAGTGAAGTCGCGGATTCTCACAGATCCGCGGCTTCTTCTGAAAAAGATGCTGAGTCTGAAGCCACTGCTTCGACACACTCCCCTCCTCCTGCTTCTCCAAAGAACAAGAGGAAAAGGGATGAAGCCAAAGATTCCGGCACCTCCAAAGCCGAAGAAGCTGATCCTTCAGATGGGAAGGCAGCTTTCAATCCATACACCGATGCCCTCGTCAGCTCGTAAGTTATTCCTTACTCCTTAATTTTTGCTCTTTGACGTTTTTTATACCTTTTGCTTCTTATACTGTCGCCATTTTTATTGTAGTGGTGACGAGGAAGAAGAACAACCTATTGACGCGGCTGCTCGAACGAGTACGTCGCATACTTTGGTTGTGTCCGAAGCTCAGCATGATGGGGATGAAACTTCGCCTCCTCAGCAAAACGTCGAGCATTCGACTCCACCTGCAAGCCCCCGTGCCCCTTCGCCAAAGAGGGCAAGGGTCGAGCCATCCAAGGAACCCATCCTGTTCCCTGGCAACTCTTTGACACCTTCATTAGATGACGTAAGTGTTTCAGTCTTATCTTTTTTGTTCATGTTCCGAGCCTTTCAGTACTTTCATCTCTCCTTTGTTTCTTGCGATATGTTGTTGAATCTAGACTAGCTGTATTGACTTCTTTTTCTTTTGGTCCTCTCTTCAGCCTTTAATGAAGGAATTTATCCGTCTCGGTACCCAATTCGTCGGGTATCGTGACCACACCAAAAAGCTGGAAGGTACCGTCTTCTTCCGCCTCCTTTGCTGCATGCACTCCACTATTTTGTCATAATATTTGATTGTCGCTTATTTTGCCAGGAGAACTTGCGGAAGCCAATAAACGTGCTAACGCTCTTGCTACCAAGTTGGAGCAGAGCGAAAAGGCACGTAAGAAAGCTGAAGCCGATGCTACCGCTGTCGAAGATCTTCGAAAAAGACTTCATGACCCGGAAAACTCTTTGAGCAAGAATATAGAACAACAATCTGCTCGAGAGACACAAATCCTCACTTGCCTGGAGTCGCAGAGTCGACATTTTGTTAGTAAGTGCTTTGATCCCTGCTGTTTTTCTCGGGTTACTTCATATTTTCCGAGCATGTTATTTACGAGCTATCCTTTGT
>NC_061513.1:90013314-90077105 GCF_022539505.1 Lolium rigidum
GGTGACAAGGTACTAACTTGTCAATGCCTACGGGTTGTAGACTAGGGTTTAGTTGGATGTAGAGGGAAAGTAGATCTCGAAGGTTTCAGCCGAAAAGTACTCGACGAATATAAAGCTAGGGTTGTGTTGACAGTAAATTCGATCCTTTCTTTGTCCCTCGACTCCCCCTTATATAGGAGGTGGAGCCAAGGGTTTCGTAATACACAAGTTTACAGAGTCCGGGAGGGTTTCTAACCCGTCCCGCAAGATTACAAGTATCGTTTCCTAATACAACTCTAGTTTTCCTTAATAGCATCTTGGGCTTCCGAATCTTCTTATTCTTCGGGTTGTGGGCCTTTAGTAAACCCCGGGTACCATCTTTGGCAGGCCCATTGGGGATGCCTATGTCAGTAGCCCCGAGATTTTACTTGAATCGCAGAGTCATGGAAAATCTCCAACTTTAATCATTCAACATATCTGCTGAATTCATCACATATCTTTAGATACGCAATTCTATATTGTACAGGGATAATGGTAATTGGGGCTAGTTCATCTGACGGATCAGGTACTAGTTAACTGCTCTAGTGGCAATCCGCAAAAACCTACTTCAAGATCACGTCCCTGGACATGATCTCGGGATACTGGTGTAAACTTCGACAGGCGCCGCTTAAGGTCTTACCATTCTGTCGAGTCCCAGTCATATTTTATCGGGTACCTAACGCGTCCGTTAGGATTTTTCTTCGTATCTGTTGATACGGAAAAAAGTAGCAAACCGACGTCAGAGACGGCGCCACGCCGCACAGAACGGATCTGGGGTCTTACCTTCGCAATATTTTGCGGCATTCAGAGATTATTCGCTATTTTGGCGCTCTGAGAATATATTGTCGAGTGCTTTTTCGGCTGCTGGAATAGCACATTTTACTGAGTCAATGCATGACTTATTTTGCCTTCTCGATGGGAGTATATGTAGAGTTATTTGTATAACTCGAAATATGCTCACTTCTTCTTTTTTCTTCTTTCTTTCTTTCTCTCTTTTTCTTTATAATTTCATCGGGCACGCGAACAGCGTTCCCGATGGGAGTAGCTCCCGAGGCTAGCAGCCAAGAACTTGTGCTTGGTTGTAGGCTCAACACTTTATGGCCTCATATCAATGTATTTTCATTCGGTCTCGAACTTTTTATATTTATCGGGTGCGCGACCGGCGCTCCCGATGGGAGTAGCCCTCGAGGCTATGGAACAAATGCTTGCATTTGATCATAGGCTCTCGACATTTCTATTTTGTCATACTCGAATTTTTATTTTTTCCAAAGTAGCCCCCGAGCATTTGGGCAAAAACTTGTATTTGTTCAAAGGCTCTCGAAACAATCGTCTGCTGCCGCCATTCTTCCAAACTGTCGTATCCGAGATTTTCTCTTGCCAAGGTGACATCATTGCTGACGATAGCCACGATTACTGTATCGGGAAAACGCGAGAACTTCTCTCCCTCTGTCTTGTGGGCCCAAATTTCGTACCAGTTTGACACGTCGCGCAAGTGGGGGACACACGTCCTCCGCTTTTCCTGGCGCACGTACTGTAGCTGCTGTACTTTCTCGTCTATATGAAATTACGTTTTACCCCTTGTCCACGTGTACACCATCTGTCCCGCAATCTTTCGATCCAACGGCGCGACGGTTCACCACACCTCTATATAAGGGTATCGTCTTCCTCCTCTGATCCTTTCGCTCACGCCGCACCTCTGCTTCTCCGCTGCAAGATCCTCCATTGCTCTCCTTGCTTCAAACTCTCAGCCACACTCACACCCTTCGCCACCAAGCTCATTGATGCCGCCTCGCCTCCGTTTGACTAGGCACAGCACTCCGGAGTCGAAGATGGCCGCCGAAGATCTGGAGTGGGAGAGATCCAAAATCTCCAATCAAGACATGAACCTGCTGAAGAAGCTGGGGTTCACCAAGAAGGAGAACACGCTGCGCTTCCCCTCCGAGGAAAGCTACCCATCACCTCCAATGGAGTATCGGGTCAGTTTTGTTGACCATCTGATCCCGCGGTCTTTCTCCCCCAATCCACGAGTTTCTCCGTGGTCTTCTTTTTGTTTATGGGCTTCAGCTACATCAGCTGACGCCCAATTCCATTCTCCACGTGTCGATTTTTATCACACTGTGTGAGTGCTTCCTCGGAGTCCATCCTAATTGGGCTCTGTGGAAGCGCATTTTCTGCATCCGCCGTAATGGCGCCCACGGCGTCGCCTATAACATCGGCGGCGTCGTTATCTGTGTTCGTCCTGACGTCGAATACTTCGACGTCAAATTCCCTGATTCTGTCCAAGGGTGGCGGAAGAGATGGCTCTATATTCATGAAGAAAGCTCTGATTCAGTGGAGTACGACATTGCTCCCTTTGACGAAAAAACCAAGATTCTTCGCCGCCGATCCTGGGATGCTGAATCTACCGAAGAAGAGAAATTGGCGACAGAGGCGCTGATGACTCGCATCCGTGAGCTCCAGAACACCCGCGGCAAGGAATTGTCGGGTATCCAGATCACAGCATACTTCCTTAGGATTAGAGTGCAGCCTCTGCAAGCTCGCAAAAATCCCCTTTGGATGTGTGCTGGTGATGAAGATGTCGAGAGAATTTCCAAGGACCTTCCTGTGAAGGACTTGGAGAAATTGATCCGAAGGATGTCGAAACTCAGCAAGAAGGACAACATTCCTACTTCTTGCCGCGTTGCGCCATATAGCGGCGCCAATCCCTTCTCGAAGTACTTTTTTCCTTTTGATTGCTTTATTGTCTCCTCGCATTTTATTATTTGTCAACTACTATCTTGTTGGCTTTTTTGCATAACTTCCTTTTATCGACACTCTTTCTTTTTCTCAGAACCATCCTTCTCTCACTTCTCTTCCTCCTCTTCCTGAGGGTGGAGAAGTTGAAGACCGTACTGTTGTCGATGATGACAACCAAGGCCCCTCACGCCCTGATAGTGAAGTCACGGGTTCTCACTGATCCGCGGCTTCTTCTGAAAAAGATGCTGAGTCTGAAGCCACTGCTTCGACACACTCCTCCTCCTCGCTTCTCCCGAAGAACAAGAGGAAAAGGAGTGAAAGCAAAGATTACGAGCACCTCCCAAGCCGAAGAAGCTGATCCTTCGGATGGGAAGGCAGCTTTCAATCCATACACCGATGCCCTCGTCGGTTCGTAAGTTATTCCTTACTCCTTACTTTTTTGCTCTTTGATATTTTTCATCTTTTTTGCTTCTTATACTCGTCGCCACTTTTATTGTAGTGATGACGAGGAAGAAGAACAACCTATTGACGTGGCTGCTCGAACGAGTACGTCGCGTACTTTAGTTGTGTCCGAAACTCAGCGTGATGGGGAGGAAACTTCGCCTCCTCAACAAAACGTCGAGCATTCGACGCCACCCGCAAGCCCCGTGCCTCTTCGCTAAAGAGAGCAAGGGTCGATCCATCCAAGGAACCCATCCTCGTTCCCCGGTAGCTCTACGACACCTTCATTAGATGACGTAAGTGTTTCAGTCTTCTCTTTTTTGTTCATGTCCCGAGCCTTTCAGGTACTTTCATCTCTTCTTTGTTTCTTGTGATATGTTGTCGAATCTAGACTCGCTATATTGACTTGTTTTTCTTTTGGTCCTCTTTTCAGCCTTTGATGAAGGAATTTATCCGTCTCGGTACCCAATTCGTCGGGTATCGTGATCATACCAAGAAGCTGGAAGGTACTATCTTCATCCGCCTCCTTTGCTGCGTGCACTCGCACTTTGTTTGTCATAATATTTGATTATCGCTTATTTTGCCGGGGGAACTTGCGGAAGCTAATAAGCGTGCTAACGCTCTTGCTACCAAGTTGGAGCAGAGCGAAAAGGCCCGTAAGAAAAGCTCGAAGCCGATGCTGCCGTTCGTCGAAGATCTTCGAAAAATACTTCATGACGCGAAAAACTCTTTGAGCGAGAATATAGAACAAGCACTGCTCTAGAGATAGAAATCCTCACTCGCACTGGAGTCGCGAGTCGACGTTTTGTTAGTAAGTATTTTAATCCCTGCTTGTTTTTCTCGGGTTGCTTCATATTTTCCAACGAAAAAAATAGCGCGCTATTTCACGCTAATAGCAAGCGCTATAGCGTATTTGGGAGTTGAACGCTACGCTATGCATTCTAGGCACGCTAGGGACGCTATGGGCGCTAAAGACGCGCTATTTCACGCTATTTGGCGCTATTCGCTATTCCGCATAGCACGCTTATTTTCGCGAGTAGTTTTTTTAGTAGCTCATTTCACATTTTGACCCACTTGCGTATCCTAAATCCCTAATCTAGGCAACCTGAGAGACTAAGAAACTCAGATCGCGCACTCTCCAACTCCTTGTCACACCGCTTCTGCCGGCGAGCGACAACGTGACGGCGCGGCTCCGCCCCCTTCTCCTCTTGTCACATCGATGGTAAGCGGCCACGCCTAGTTTCACCTTCACGCCCGCACCCCGTGCCTCCGTTCCCCTCCTTCAATCCTTCTAGTTCGGGACAATGTGAATGTGAACTATGGTTTGTGATTTTGAGAATGTCATATCAAGTTATGGACTATGTGAACTATCTTTGGTTGATGTTTGGCTGCAAAATATCATATCCGAGATTTTATAGCTGCCAGAGTGCTATATCTATTATTATATACTACCTCGTCCTTATTTAATTGACGCAAAATTGAGGCGCTTAGTAGAGCATTCATGCATTCCCGCGTCGATTAAACACGGACGGAGGGAGTATATGCTAAAATCCTGAATTTTTATATTTTTTGTTAAACGCTATTTTGAAAAATAGCACGCTATTAGCACGTTATAGCGTCTATAGCGTTTTCCGTGACCCACGCTATTTGAGTTAGCGCTATTTTTTTCATTGATATTTTCCGAGCATGTTATTTACGAGCTATCCTTTGTTTTGTCTTCGGGGAGAACTCATCGGGACTATGAAGTGGATGGTCCTAAGGGACGAGGCGACGCCCTATGAAGTGGATGGTCCTGAAGGCGACGAGCTGCTCGACGCGCTGACTCTTCTTGAAATTCATGGGGATGAAGCACGCGAAGGCCTTGCTGACGCTGAGGCAGGTCTGTCGAAGCTTTTTCCCTACTTCTTCCCGAAGAAAGTTGAGCCCAACACCTTCGTCGCTCTTGCCAAAGCCTTCAACGTGCCGGAAGATCTTGGGCTCAAACTTCGCCAAGAGGGCCTGAAGATTGGCGTTGAAGGCACCATCGCGCTGGTTGCTAATAGCCAGCAAAACGTCGACTGGACCAAGGTTGGCGACATAGGGGAGATGGAAACGAAGAAATGGCAATCTCTAATTAGAGCTGCCAAGCCTCCTTCAAAACCAATCCTTTCCTTCCTTGGTGTTAAGCCAACTCCTGCTCCAAGCTCATCCAAGCCGGAGGTCAAGTAGACCACCCTGTCCTCTCTTTTAGTTTTTTCTGTCTTTTGACGGTGTCGCCCTAGTTAGTTTTAGCGACAGCTGCTTCAATAGTCCATTAGGGACCCTTCTTTTGTAATAGCAATGTACATACTTTGAGAATCAATGAAAATCTATCTTTGCTTGATAATTGATGTCGAGCCATTTCTTTGATTTTTGACAACTATTCTGCAACTCCTCGTCCTTCTGATGTGTTACCTGCGTCGTCCCGTTTGAAGAAGGCACCTGTTGCTGTCGAACGTATTGAAGATTCATCGAATAAAAATTCGGCAGAAGACTTGGAAGAACTTCGCCAACAGATCCAGTCTCTGAAGAAACAATCACTTATGATAATGGAGCAGTCTCGCAAATCATCCGAGAGAGAGAAAATTGCACTTCAACAGGCTCAAGATGCCATAGCTGCCAAGGAAGCCGCTCTTTCTGAAGCTGAAAAGCGACCACTCGAGAAAATTTTATGCTTGATTTGATGAATGAAGCCAGTGCGGATATGTCAGGTATGCTTTTGCAAACCAAGACTCCTTCTGTTTCCCCGCTATTTCTTTTTTGAAACTCTTGTGCTGTCGCCAAATAGGTTCCTTTCTCGACGTTGCTGCTGAAGATGAAAGGGTAAACACAAGGACAAATCTCCTTGTTAACCTTTCTCTTGACCATGTTTCTCTTTTCTGGGCCACTCCAGAGCGTACCCGACAGATTGTCAGGTTTCAAGACCGCGCCTGTCAGGTTCGCGACTTCCTTGATTTCTGCACCAGGACCTTGTCCTTGGTTTACAAGACAATGTTTCCTCGGAACGAGGCACCCGACACTCTTCTTGGGTTGATGGAAAAATTTCGGGATGCTCCTCGTATCCATAACTTTGTGCGAGCTCAATTGTCCGCGGGAGCAAGATTCGCCATGATTATGATACAGATCTGCTACCGAAAATTAGACCTGATGACGATTGTCTCCAAGTGCCTGGCCAAGCAATCGAAACGAAAAAGGAACATCAACAAAATCAATGATATTGTGACTCCTGTAACCGAAGAAATGATGGATGAACTTCTTCGGATAGACTCCGAATTTTTTATCAAAGGTAGCTATGCTGAACATACGACAACTGCTGCAAATAACAAAGGACTATCCATAGATAGTATATTAGGCATGAATTGATATTTTTTCTTGTAGCTTGTCGAATCTTCTCCAGAATTGTATCTTGTATGTTGTAGACATATTCTATATTGTAAAGCAAACAAATGTATTTATTTTTCTTCATCAAGCCCCCGAGTGTTTCGATGGCGGATCTCTTTATTGTGTATGCGAGGTTTTAGACCAAGGCAACCGAATTCTTACTGAATATACTATATTTGCGGGTACTAGCCCCCGAGTGTTTTTGTTCTGTTTTGATTGCTATTTTGTATCTTATTTTTATCTAGTGAGGTATTTGGTACCAAGGCGAAATATCTTTGTCAATTAGATTCATCTATATTGTATATATATTGTAACTTCAAGGAGTAAGCCCCCGAGCATGTCAAAGGAAACGATATATATCTCCACTATCTTTATTATATTGTAGCACCGCGAGCCCGCCTCATTAAAAACCTTCTCTGGCCCCACTCGGTGCCCCGAAAAAGGAAAAGAGTGCGTCTGAAAACTCGCGGGCGTTTCAGTACATTGTAGCTTTACAAAGGAGGGCTATATTTCGGCACTAAGCGTAGAAAGGCCTTAGCTGCGCTACGTTCCAGGGGTTTTTCTCGGGAGTCCCTGTCTTTTTATCCTTGATCATGTATGCTCCTCCTTCGATTACTTCTGTGACGACGTAAGGGCCAAGCCATGGCGACTCGAGTTTTTCAGTACGATCTTGATTGAGTCGCAGAACTAAGTCTCCAACCTGAAAGGATCTTGGTCGCAAACGTCGACTGTGGTAGTTTTTCAGATCTTGCTGATATTTAGTGACCCTTGACAATACTTCATCTCGAGCTTCATCGAGTGCGTCGATGTCGTCTTCCAATGCTCTCCTGGAAACTTCTTCATTGTATTCCGTGACTCTCGGAGAGTCGTGCTCTATTTCTATCAGCAGTACTGCCTCTGCTCCATGGACCAGGAAAAACGGAGTCTCCTGTGTCGCTGTATTTGGTGTTGTTCGGATGCTCCATAACACACTTGGCAGCTCCTCTGGCCAAGTATGTCGAGCTTTTTCCAGTGGCCCTAACAACCGCTTCTTGATGCCATTGCAGATGATACCATTGGCTTTCTCGACTTGGCCATTGGTTTGAGGATGCGCGACTGACGCGAAGTGCAATTTGATGCCTACCTCTGCACAGTATGCCTTGAATTCCTTGGATGTGAAGTTACTGCCATTGTCCGTGACGATGCTATGAGGTACTCCAAACCGAAAGACAATGCTCTTCACGAATTTTATTGCTGATGCTGCATCTGGTGAATTTATCGGCTTTGCTTCTATCCATTTGGTGAATTTGTCGACAGCCACGAGCATATACTCGTATCCTCCTGGCGAGGCTTTATGTAACTTTCCCACCATATCGAGACCCCACTGAGCAAAAGGCCAAGATAAGGGTATTGGCATCAATTCTGCTGCCGGAGAATGAGGTTTTGCGGCAAATCTCTGGCACGCGTCACAAGTTCGCACTATCTCCTTCGCGTCCTCAATTGCTGTCAACCAGTAAAATCCAGCTCGAAAAACCTTGGCTGCGATAGCTCGGCTACTTGCGTGATGACCGCATACTCCTTCGTGTACTTCCTTCAGAATTACCCTTCCTTCTTCGGGTGTAACGCATCTTTGTAACACACCCGAGATATTTCGTTTGTATAACTCTCCTTTGATCACAGTGAAAGCTTTGGAACGCCTAATAACTCGCCTTGCTTCAACTGGATCATCGGGTATTGTTTTCCTTAGGATGTATGATATGTACGCCTGCATCCATGGGATTTGTACCATCAGTACTAGATCCTGTTCCTCTTCTTCTTCCAATGTTTCTTGCGCAGCCCCCGAGGATTTTTCATCCTTCTCTTTCTTTTTTGATTTCTTCGGCTTTGTGGATCTCTCTGTTATCTCTTCCCAGAAGACACCTGGCGGAATCGCGAGACACTGCGACCCGATGTTTGCAAGAACATCGGCTTCGTCATTGCTTAACCTGCTGATGTGGTTTACCTCGCAGCCATCAAACAGTTTCTCCAACTCATTATACATTTCCTTGTACGCCACCATGCTGTCATTGACTGCATCACATTGATTCATGACTTGTTGGGCCACCAACTGTGAGTCGCCAAAGATTTTTAGTCGAGTTGCACCACAAGCCTTCGCCATCTTCATCCCATGTATAAGAGCTTCGTATTCTGCCTCATTATTAGACGCGTTTGGGAACGTCATCCGTAAGACATATTTTAATTTGTCGCCTTCCGGTGATATGAGTATCACGCCTGCTCTAGCTCCCTCTAACCTCTTGGACCCGTCGAAGTTCATAGTCCAGGTTCTCGATAGATCCGGGGGTCCTGTGTTTTGTAACTCCATCCACTCTGCGATGAAATCTGGCAGAATTTGCGACTTTATTGCTTTTGTTTTTTCATACGTGATGTCCCGAGGGGAAAGTTCTATTCCCCAAAGGGAGACACGACCTGTAGCTTATGGATTGTTTAGTATATTGGATAGAGGCGCCTCGTTAACCACTATTATCGGATGCGCCGAAAAATAGTGCCGCAATTTTATTGCGGTTGTAAACACTCCGTATGCTAGCTTCTGGTACTGCGGGTACCGCTATTTTGACGGCGATAAAACTTCACTGATGAAGTATACCAGTCTCTGCACTCCATGGAGTTTTCCTTCTTCTTCTATTTCGACAACTAGCGCCGTACTGACCACTTGGGGTGTAGCCGCAATGTACAACAGGAGTGGTTCCTTCTCTTTTGGCGCCACCAAAATTGGTGGTGTCAAAATTGTCCGTTTGAGATCCTCGAAGGCTCTATCGGCCTCTTCGTTCCACTGGAACTTCTCTCCTTGTTTGATTAAGGCATAGAACGGTAGCACCTTTTCTCCTAGCCTGGCGACAAATCTGCTTAAAGCTGCGACTCGCCCAGTTAATTGCTGTATTTCCTTCAACTTTGTTGGTTTCCTCATTGTTTCGATAGCTTGGATTTTTTCGGGATTTGCTTCAATCCCTCTTGCTGAGACTAGGAACCCAAGAAGTTCTCCCGCAGGAACGCCGAAAGAACACTTCGTCGGATTTAGTTTGAGACAAAATTTGTCGAGGTTGTCGAAGGTTTCCTTCAAATCCTCGATTAACGTTGCCCCCTTTTTTGATGTTATGATGACATCGTCAATGTATACTTGTACATTTTTCCCAATCTGTGTTGCTAAGCACTTCTGCATCATCCGCTGA
Source organism: Lolium rigidum (assembly GCF_022539505.1). NCBI lineage: Eukaryota > Viridiplantae > Streptophyta > Magnoliopsida > Poales > Poaceae > Lolium > Lolium rigidum. The sequence continues at coordinate 90,023,115 of NC_061513.1, forward strand.
TATGTTGCTCCCGCATTTTTCAGACCGAAAGGCATTGTTCACGTAACAAAACACGCCATACGGTGTGATGAACGCTGTCTTGGCTTCGTCATCTTCTTTTAATCTGATCTGGTTGTAACCAGAATATGCGTCCAAGAAGGAAAGACGTTCGCATCCTGCCGTGGAGTCGATAATTTGATCGATCCTTGGGAGGGGAAAGTGATCCTTTGGACAATGTTTATTGAGGCACGTAAAGTCGACACACATGCGAAGGACTTTCGTGTTTTTCTTCGGCAACATCACTGGGTTAGCTACCCAAGTGGCCTCTGTAGATATCTCTTTAATGAAACCGGCTTCTCTGAGTCGATCAATTTCTGACAGCATGGCTTTGCGGTTTGGTTCCGAAAAACGCCGCAAAGGTTGTTTGATTGGTCTCGCTATTGGATCCAAGTTTAGGTGGTGCTCGGCAAGTTCCCTGGGTACTCCTGGCATGTCGGCTGGACACCATGCGAAGATTTTCCAGTGCTCACGGAGGAACTCGACGAGCGCGCTTTCCTATGCGAGGTCCATGTTTGTCGCGATGGACGTCGTTTTCTTTGGATCTGTCGGGTGGATCTGCACTTCCTTAGAATCTTTTGCGGTGTTGAAGGTTGATTCCTTGTTGGGCCTCCCTACATCTGGCAGCACATCATAATCAGTCATGAGCCTTGACGCTGCGTACTCTGCTTGCATCCCAAAAGTTTCTGATAGTCGATGAAAATCTTTGTCACATTTATCGGCTAGCGCGAAGCTTCCTTTGACTGTGATTGGTCCCTTGGGCCCAGGCAACCTCCAAAGCAGGTATGTGTAATGTGGTACCTCCATAAACCTGGCATATGCTGGTCGTCCCAACAAAGCGTGATACTGCGACGGGAAATCCACAACTTCGAATTCCAACCTTTCTATCCTGTAGTTTTCTCGGGTCCCAAACTGAACGTCGAGATTGATCCTCCCCAATGGGTAGCTTGCCTTTCTGGTGTGATGCCATGAAAACGTGTGTCGGTTGGTTTCAAATTTGCTAGGGAGATATTCATCTTCCTTAGCGTATCTGCGTACATAAGGTTTAAGCTACTGCCGCCATCTATAAACACTCGAGATACATCGAATCCTGCGATTACTGCCGGTAGGATAAGTGCTGACTGCCCTGGTCGAGGAACTTGCTGCGGGTGATCCGCTATTGTGAAGCCAATGTCTTGCCCTGACCAATTTAGGTACTCAACCGTTGGTGGAGGCATCTTCTCTGCCATAAACACTTGCCGCGAGATTACCTTTTGAGCCCTGTTAGAAGGCCTAGCTTTCTGAATCATCGAGACTGCGCCATTATTGTTAGGATCGACATATGGAGGTGGTTGTGGTGCTGCCGCTATTCTGAGCTGATGTCGATTTTCGTCCGTGATCGCGGGAGGAGGTGGTAGGTGGATCTCACTCCTAGGCCCTTGAAGGTTTCTATTTGCTGCTTGAGCATTGGCTATCCCTGCTACTCGCAGCATTGCTTGAAAATTACGGCAGTCCTTCCGCGGATGTCCTGACCGCCTTCGCCATTGTTGTCGAGATAAAAATGCATCTGGCATGGCCCGTTCATCATATCTTCGGGAGTTACGAAAGGTCTTTGAAACCTTGACCCGCTATTTTGCCTGTTATTTCGAGAATCATCTCTGTTGTCGCCTCGCTGCTCATTACTTCTTTGATATTCGTCTCTATTTCTTCCTCCGTTGTTTCCCTGAAAACCAGCCGATATTTGGCCAGGGGCATCGTAACTCGAGAACTGCCGAGAAAATCGCCTTCTATTTTGAAAGTTTCGGCTACGGTCCTCCTCTGGTGACCTGTGTCGTTTATTGTGAACAACATCTTCTCCGTCTGCCCATCTGTTTACTATCTCCATCAATGCTGACACTGTCCTTGGGTTAGTTCTGCCCAAGTCCTCGACGAAATATCCTCGCCGAATTCCTGCCACAAACGCATCTATTGCTCTCTCGTCAGATATGTTCTCTGCCGGGTTTTTGATGATATTCCACCTTTGGATATACTTTCTCATTGATTCATCATGTTTTTGTCGACACGGCCTCAGCTCTTCAAGTGATGCTGGTTTTTTGCAAGTTGATCGGAAGTTCTTGACGAACACATCCTCAAAACTGTCCCAGCTGTCGATGGATCCCGGAGGGAGTTTCTTTATCCAGGATCTTGCGGCTCCACTCAGGTGTATCTGAATACTCTGCATTGCTGTTGCCCTGGTGCCACCTATCAATTTCACCGTCTCTAGATAGTCGACTAGCCAATCCTCAGGATCTTGCAGGCCATCGAATTTCTTGAAACTATCGGGTAACTTGAATCCTGACGGGACTCGAGTTTTTCGAACTCGTCTCGTAAAACACGGGAGTCCACACATATCTTCCTCAGCAACTTCTGGTGAGTGCCGATGGTCCCTTCTTTCTTGTCGCGCTCTATCCAATCTGGCCTGAGTCGTTGTGTCTCTACCTCCACTTGCTCTCGGTGGACCTTGCACTGCTGCAGTAGGTCTTGGACTATTTTGCCTTGCAGTTCCTTCGGGAGGTGTAGCTGCGAACGCTGCTCCCATGGCCCCACATCCTGCCATGGCCATGTTATACAACGCTTCTCTTGGATCTCCGGGAGGTGGCCTTGACGCTAGGATGAAAGCTTGCGTTGCCATGTATCCTGCTTCCGGTGTTTTTGGAATAATATTCCCCCTCGTGTCGATTGACATGAAAGACATATCGAGGTTTTGGATCAAAGTCTCTCTTTCTGCTTCGGGTATATTTTGCAGCCGAGATCTTGCTCTCCTTCGAGCTTCTCTGTGGCTATCTCCCGAAGTTCTTGAGTGTTGGCTTAGTTCAGCTCTTCGCCTGCTTGACGCGGAAGCTGCTTCCTGCCTCCTGTCCAACTCGATTTTCTGCTTCTCGAGCTCTCTTCTGGTACGTGCGAGCTTATATTGATATGCTTGTAACTCCTCAGGTGTCGCCGTAATGGTCATTGGTTCTGTACCATCGATAGCTCTGGCGACTCGATCCCACACTTCCTGCGGAAATCGTACCATCTCTCGTGTTCCTGGTCCGATATATTTTGTTCCCAAACCTCGCTTGAGATCTGCGGGATCGACATACGGATTTCGCGCATCGTCGAAAGCCTCTGACGTCGCTGGTTCTGACCGGCTTGGTTCTCCAATTGCGTAGATCTGATAATATTTTGGATTCTGAACTTTGTTGGGTTTGGTGACACCATCATATAGATTAGTGAAGACCTTGCCCACAGATGTGGATCTGTCGATGAAGTTGAAACTATCGATATCGCTCGAGTCATTGCTTATATCGGAGTCCGCAGATGACCCGAAGGATATGTTGCTGAAGATCTTGGCGAGCTTTTCACTTGCCCGGGTGCTGATGAAGCGTGGCGACGAAATTTCTCCATCGCTTGACTCTGTTGACGATGCCGAGTCTGAAATATCGGGATCGACCGCCGATAATCCCGACGAGATCGGAATTTCGAGACAATATGATCCTTCCTTCTCGACGCAGAAGTGGAACTCTCCAAACGTCATCTCCATGGGCTCCTCCAGATACGCATATGCATCCAAACGGGAGGGCGGGTGAGGAACAAAATCAACAAGACCAGTTTCGATCTGTTTACCTCTGTCCATGATGTTGCTTGCTATCGACGAAGTTGACGATCTTGAATGTGCCATCGAGATCAGCTCCTTGTCGCCTCTAAATCCCACAGACGGTGCCAATTGACAAGGTATTAACTTGTCAATGCCAACGGATTGTAGACTAGGGTTTAGTTGGATGTAGAGGGCAAGTAGATCTCGAAGGTTTCAGCCGAAAAGTACTCGACGAATATGAAACTGGGGTTGTGTTGACAGTAAATTCGATTCCTTCTTTGTCCCTCGACTCCCCCTTATATAGGAGGTGGTGTTATCACCAGATTTTGGCCAAATCAGGAGGTGGGCTGTAAGGGAGATGGGCTTGGAAGATTACACGTGGAAGATCTCTGAAGCGGCCTTGCACGAAGAGTTTGGGCTAGATTGCCCGTGTATCTTTAATTATGGTAGATTGTATCTTAGATTAAAAGTTAGAGTCTGTATCGTGCACGGTGGGGATTATTCCCACGTTAGAAAGTCCCCTGGACTATAAATATGTACCTAGGGTTTATGGAATAAACAACAACCAACGTTCAACCAACCAAATCAATCTCGGCGCATCGCCAACTCCTTCATCTCGAGGGTTTCTACCGGTAAGCAACATGCTGCCTAGATCGCATCTTGCGATCTAGGCAGCACAAGCTCCACGTTGTTCATGTGTTGCTCGTACTGAAGCCTTGTTGATGGCGAGCAACGTAGTTATCATAGATGTGTTAGGGTTAGCATAGTTCTTCGCGTAACATGCTATCGTAGTGCAACCCTTGCATATCTAGCCGCCCTCACACCTATCCAGGTGTGGGGGCGGCACCCCGCTTGATCTTTATTTAGTAGATCCGATCCGTTACGATCGCTCCTCATTCATCGAGGATTAGTTTAATATCTGCAATAGTTAGGCCTTACAAAGGGTTGGAGGATCCAGCGGCACGTAGGGTGTCGTTTGCTAGTCCTAGACAGGATGTTCCGGGGATCAACCTCGTGTTGGTTTTTAGGCCCTATCTAGGATCGGCTTACGATCACCGTGCGTGGCCGCGAGGCCCAATCGTGAGTAGGATGATCCGATTATGCGGTGAAAACCCCAGATCGTCGTAGATCTCATTAGCTTTATCTTGATCAAGCAGGACCACCATATATTCGTGCACCTCGTACGAATCATGGGTGGATCGGCTCCTTGAGCCGATTCACGGGATAACCTCGAGAGCCGATCGAGGCTCGTATTTAATGTTTACGTGTATGCCATGCAGGAAACTAAGCGAGGCATCTCCATCACCTTCCCGACCGGGTATAGGTCAGGTGGCACGCCCTTGCATCAGCATCGGACGTGTGTACCAGAAGGCTTTGCGGGCCGTCGCTCGGAGGGACCTCGGCTAGCCGCAGCCCTAGGTTGTTCCCGGCTCTACTGTGTTGCCCGTCGCTGCCCGCCGGTGGGTTTCGGACGTCAACACATTCTGGCACGCCCGGTGGGACAAGCTTCTACATCAACCACATCGCCATCTACATCTGAGATGGCGGACGGCACGCCAGTCACGTACGAGGATCTGACCGATGAGCTCAAGAAGAAGTATGACGAGATCAAGGTCATCCTCGAGGCCGACCTCATCGGCTCTTTCCACAGAACCCGTTCACATGGCATCAGGTGGAAGGGGTTCTCGCCTAATGGTGCACTAGATGGGATAGACCTCTCCGCCCGTCGGAAGAACGCACCAGGTCCCCGCGGCGAGGAGATCAACTACTTGGTGGCTCACTCGCTACACCGCCACTCTGAGAACCTGGTCAACACGTTGGAGCGTGTCGCTCTTCGCGTGATCCAGGAGATCATGAGGCACCAGTACTCGCCGTCAGGACCAGCTCTCGGGACGCATCAAGGAGAGTTGCCACTCCAGTCCCGTCCACCGCTGCCATATGCGTTGGCAGCACCAGAAGTGCCGGCTTCACCGGCATTCGTCGTCTACAAGATCGGTGGTGACCCTAGCGACTACCAGTTCTTGCCTGAGGCGCCTAAGGAGATCCCTCACGGGTACACGTGCACGTATATGCCAGATTGCGGTAACTGGGCACTCACAAACCAGGCCACAACATCAGGGACTTCTGGGAAAACAGGAGGGACGTCAGCGACAGAGCTTGAGAAGCAGACGTGGCTAACTAAGTACGCCACCCCGACGAACCTCCAGAGCTCAGCTCCTGCAGTTGGCTCAGAGCTGGAAAAGCAAACATGGCTGGCTAAATACGCCACCCCAGTGAATATTCAGAGTTCAACTCCTGCAGCCAGCACAGCGGATCAGATCAGTACCATACTGAGAGACCAGTTCGGCATGGTGCCGAAAAGGAGGGCAATCGGCTATTCCAAGCCGTACCCCGACGACTACGAGATGATCCCGCTGCCACCTAAATATCGGCTCCCTGATTTCTCCAAATTCGGTGGATCGGATGGTTCCGGCTCCATCGAGCACGTGGGCCGATATTTGGCACAACTAGGACCGGCTTCGGTGTCGGATCAACTACGCGTGAGGCTCTTCTCACGGTCCCTCACGGGATCGGCTTTCGGGTGGTACACCTCGTTGCCACCGAGACTCCATCCGGACTTGGAAGCAGCTTGGAAGAGCGGTTCCATATGCGGTACCATTCGGAGGCTTCCGAGTCCGGCATTGCCGATCTAGCACAACTACGTCGAAGCGTGGAGAAACCGTGACGAGTACATCCATCGCTTCGAGAATCTTAGGAACCGATGTTATTCGGTTCGTATAACTGAAAAGGAAGCGAGTCGAGTTGGCGGTAGCGGGCCTCGCAACACCGCTCAAGGACATGGCCTCCCAAGCGAGACTATCCCTCACTCGGCGCACATGGTTCGAAACCGTCGGCATATGAACAGCGCCACCCGGACCTGTACCGGGACAAATTCAAGCGTGCAGTAGTCCTGGTCGATGCGAGAGGAAGACGAAGTTTCGCGGGAGATCAAGAGGTAGCGAGTGGCTGAATGGACTCGGGGAGGAACCCCGTGTCCTGCAAATGGGTAAAGCCACCGAGGCCCGCCCCGGGGGTTTGATTTTGACGTGACCAAAACTGAGCAAATCTTCGACCTCCTGCTCAAGGAGAAGCAGTTGACGATTCCCGAAGGTCTCAAATTCCCCACGGTGCAAGAGCTGAACGGAAAGCCATACTGCAAATGGCACAATTCGCTCTCCCATGCCACCAACGACTGCAGGGTGTGGCGTCAACACATCCAAGCGGCGATAGAAAAAGGGCGTCTGATTTTCAATCAGTACGCCATGAAGGTCGACACCCAACCCTTCCCCGCCGTTAACATGGTAGAATGCACTTACCCTGAAGGTTGCCAGCCAGGATCCTCGTTCAGCATCAACATGGTAGGACCTGGGCACCACTCTGGCAAGGATGGAGACGAGGGCAGCTGCTCTCGTAGCAAGGACACAGAGGGGGCCGCTCCACGCGATCGGCTCCGTCATGATGGCAAGCGCTACGTCACAGAGGGAGAAGTGAAGAACATAAGATATCAGCGACCCCTCTCTGATCACCTCCTCAACAAATATGTGAGTCAGTATGACCAACGCCGACGATCCAGCGATGAGGATGAAAGAGATCGTACGGCTAGAGAAGCCGGAAGACATCGTCGGCATGATCGCGATGAGGAGGAGCACGAGCGCCGTGCCACGGAAAAATCAAGGGAGCAAGACAACAACGACGAGTGCATCGGGACTGCCCCTTGTTCGGACACTCGCTGGGATTCGGGAATGAGCCGATTGCCAACAATCGGCAATTGCCCGAATGCAACCGAGAAGAAGAAGGAGGCAGCCAACGTGTCCGTGTTCAAGCGCTTAGGGCCTCTCCCGCCACAAAGCAAACGCGGCTGAGTCCCCTCGGTGGGCAGATCTCAAGGATTCGAAGACGAGGGACAAGAAGAAGAAGACAGGTACCACCGGCCAAGGTGGTGCCCCGATGGACTCGGTCGTTCACAAAAGCGCGGGGTTCAGCGATTGCGCGGCCCGGAGGAAGCCGAAAGGTTATACTTGCATACGTTAAGGAAGGCACGACCTGATCTGGCTGCGAAAGTTCAGCGAACCCTGGACGAAGAGGGTCGTCCACGGAAAATGGAGTGGCGCCCCAAGCAAAGGAAAGCCGATGATGAAACATCGGCTGGTACAAACATGGTGCTTGTCCTTCCGACGGAGCTTAGTGCTCCACGATTACACGATGCACTCAAGGTGGACGACGGCAAGCGCATCAAGTCAGAGGTTGGGCTGGTTTTATCCACCAGCCTGACCGAGTAGCTGAAGCAAAGCGATGAGCAAACGTGGCGAGGCTGATCCTTGTGATCGGCCCCAAAAAATTATGAAGGAGCATTACAAAACCTTCAGTCAGCGCTTCAATCGATATGGAGGCCGATTCCAGCAATCGGCCAAAATTATCTTCACCACATGTTCTGCTTGTGTTCAGCATCAAGCTACTGGGCAGCGGCCACGTCGGCGGATGAAAGTCAGCACGAATCCTCGGAGCCGACGTGCAAGTGCAGTGCCCTGGCTAACCACAAAAGCCGATATCTGCAGTCATCTGGCAGATTCGGCTCGGGGGGCATATAGTCAGATGAACATGTGCAGATAAACATGTGTAAACATGTGTGCAGTGAAACACTGGGAGCCGATTGGGAAAAATCGGCCCAGTAAATTTTTTTTACAGCCGATGCGCAGCCATCGACTCTAGTACAGTTACACAAGACCAAGACCTACTGGCTATGTGCTCAAAGTTCACATCAACATCGACGTTCAGTGGAATAAAGCTGATCAACGATCTGTGCATCCTCGCCGGCATTCTCGCCTTGATTAAGGCTCGGGGGGCAGCTAACCTGGTAGATGTTCTGGTTTGGGAGCCGATTGGAGTCGCATCGACTGACCCTGCATCGTGATCTTCTCTGAAAGCAGTTCAGGTGTTGCAAAGGAAAACTGCTAAAGCTACGGAGAGGAACCGGAAAAGGAGGCCGTCGGCTTTACAGGTTTTGGACCGTCCTGTCGGCTGCAAGAAAAGGAAAGGGACTCGGATTCTCAAAATAGCCGATGAGTAGTCATCGGCTAAGGGATTGCGAAAAATTATGGTCAGATATCAAATCGCAGCCTGAATTTGAGAAGTGCTTGACTGACGGGCTAATCGACATGTGAGTCCGGCTTCATGGGCGTCCAAAAGAAAAGGAATCCGATACGTTGCTATCGGTCTTGGCATGACAGGCGGAAGGAATGAAATTGGATTAATTGAAAGAACAATTTTCATTAATTCAAAGGAGCGGCTTTACAAGAAAGAGCCGATGGCTCTCAAAGGAAGGATCTAGCGCCTAGTGCACTGCTACTACTAGTCCTACTCTACTAGTCGTCGCTGTCCTCATCATCGCCATCGTCGATGTCGTCGGCGCTGCTCCCAGGAAGCTCCTCGTCGCTGCTACCCCAGCCTTTGGCCGGAGCTTCGTCTTCCTCGTCATCATCATCATCCTCGCTGTCCGCCCAGGAGCGGAAGCGCTTGGTCGGCGGATACCCGATGGAGGAGGAGGATTCATCCTCCTCCTTTTCCTCCTCGTCATCATCATCGTCCTCACTGTCCGCCCAAGCGCTGAATCGCTTGGCCGGCAGAAGCTTAGCGGGGGAAGGAGGGCCGCCCTCCTCTTTTCCTTCCTCTTCCTCTACTTCTTCCCCCTTCCCGTCGGGGGAGGTGGGTTTCGCCCAAGGATGGAGGTCGTCTTCACTTTCGCTTATCAGCTCCCCATCGATGAGGAACTTGAGGTCCTCTTCCCCATCGGTCAGAGGCAGGTCGTCCACTGGCGCGTGGTTGGAGTTCCACTCCGGCTCGCTCGAAGAGAAGGACTGGAGGGAGAGGCCGGAGGAGACAGAGGAAGAGGAAGGCATTGCTACAGAGGAAGAGGGTTTTTTGGTGCCGATGGCTGGAACAGAGGAAGGGGATGAAGTGGGCTAATCAATCGGCACGGTTAAATAATGAGAAGCCTGGTGGAAATTTAATGCCATTGCAGTTTCCGAGGAAGTGATGCCAAAGCTATCGAATTTTGCAGAGAAGCTGAAAAGACAGGGCATCATGATGAAGAATACTGCGGCAGGTCTGCTCTGCCACGACATGACCCTTCGGAGGAAAAACAGAGTGGTTTTGAAATTATCATTGCCAAAACCAGGGGGGCATGTGTTATCACCAGATTTTGGCCAAATCAGGAGGTGGGCCGTAAGGGAGATGGGCTTGGAAGATTACACGTGGAAGATCTCTGAAGCGGCCTTGCACGAAGAGTTTGGGCTAGATTGCCCGTGTATCTTTAATTATGGTAGATTGTATCTTAGATTAAAAGTTAGAGTCACGTATCGTGCACGGTGGGGATTATTCCCACGTTAGAAAGTCCCTGGACTATAAATATGTACCTAGGATTTATGGAATAAACAACAACCAACGTTCAACCAACCAAATCAATCTCGGCGCATCGCCAACTCCTTCATCTCGAGGGTTTCTACCGGTAAGCAACATGCTGCCTAGATCGCATCTTGCGATCTAGGCAGCACTAGCTCCACGTTGTTCATGCGTTGCTCGTACTCGAAGCCTTGTTGATGGCGAGCAACGTAGTTATCATAGATGTGTTAGGGTTAGCATAGTTCTTCGCGTAACATGCTATCGTAGTGCAACCCTTGCATATCTAGCCGCCCTCACACCTATCTCGGGTGTGGGGGCGGCACCCCGCTTGATCTTTATTTAGTAGATCCGATCCGTTACGATCGCTCCTCGTTCATCGAGGATTAGTTTAATATCTGCAATAGTTAGGCCTTACAAAGGGTTGGAGGATCCGGCGGCACGTAGGGTGTCGTTTGCTAGTCCTAGACAGGATGTTCCGGGGATCAACCTCGTGTTGGTTTTTAGGCCCTATCTAGGATCGGCTTACGATCACCGTGCGTGGCCGCGAGGCCCAATCGTGAGTAGGATGATCCGATTATGCGGTGAAAACCCCAGATCGTCGTAGATCTCATTAGCTTTATCTTGATCAAGCAGGACCACCATATATTCGTGCACCTCGTACGAATCATGGGTGGATCGGCTCCTTGAGCCGATTCACGGATAACCCGAGAGCCGATCGAGGCTCGTATTTAATGTTTACGTGTATGCCATGCAGGAAACTAAGCGAGGCATCTCCATCACCTTCCCGACCAGGTATAGGTCAGGTGGCACGCCCTCTGCATCGGCATCGGACGTGTGTACCAGAAGGCTTTGCGGGCCGTCGCTCGGAGGGACCTCGGCCAGCCGCAGCCCTAGGTTGTTCCCGGCTCTACTGTGTTGCCCGTCGCTGCCCGCCGGTGGGTTTCGGACGTCAACAGGTGGAGCCGAGGGTTTCGTAATACACAAGTTTACAGAGTCCGGGAGGGTTTCTGACCCGTCCCGCAAGATTACAAGTATCGTTTCCTAATACAACTCTAGCTTTCCTTAATAGCATCTTGGGCTTCCGAATCTTCTTATTCTTCGGGTCGTGGGCCTTAAGTAAACCCCGGGTACCATCTTCGGCAGGCCCATAGGGTATGCCTATGTCACGCGCACCCCACCTACTTCTCTAGCCCGCCGTCACCCTATCACCCTACCAAGGTGTGTTGCGGAAAATAGGCGCACGCCGTTGGAAGGACCACTAAGCTCTGGACGCTTCTCGGAGCCGAAGTGTGGTCGCGGCTGACCTCTCGTACTTGGCGAAGAACTGGTAGAGAAGCCTAAGCTATCGTCCATGTCCATAGCTGAGGCTCGTCCTGGTGATGTCGGAGGATGACCTGACAACCGCCATAGTTGTTGGACTCTAAAAGTTGGGTAGGATGGGCGTGTTGATCGAATGCCATCAACGCCATCAATACTTCTCCATTTCCGCCATGGTAATGCCTCAACCAAGGGTGCTCGAGCTTGGGGGGAGGAACACAAAGCAGAGGGTCAAGCCGGGTTGGCGAGGAGGGCGTCGAACCCTGGGGAGGATCTGGGAGACGGTGATTAGGAGGAGGGGTTACTCTTTCTCCGGGAATCGCGTGGAGCTCGTGGATTTCTCTAGATGGTGAGGACATGGACCGCTTTGACCGTCGTAGGATGGAAAGTGGAGAGAAACAGGAGCATCGGGAACAAAAAGGATGCAACGGTAAAAAACGGTGTAGATAGGTACGAGAGTACCGGTCATTGTGGATTTTGCACGAAAGAAAAATAGCGTCGAATTTGATCTAAAATTACTGATTGTTCGTCTACCGTAGAAAAATAGTACGTGTCAATTTTTCTATGTATAAAAGGTGATCAATAGTGCTCCAATCCCTATGGTGATGGTAAATCCCTGTAAACTTGATATAGGTAATAATAATACTGAACTATTGAAGGTCACTAGTCTAAACTGCTTTCAGTATCTGCATCCTATTGTTCCTGTTTCGAACCTTAATAACAGGCGTGTATACCAAACACATCTCCCTCGCATTTTGACCTTCTCTTTGTCCAGCGGGTCAACACATCCAGTAATTTCATGATTCCGAACGAGACTTATGATTCTGAAACAGATTAAGACCATTGAGGCTATATCCCAGCAAGCCGCCATTAATTATCTTAAAATGACGATGAAAGTATGAAACAAAGGTTTGGCCGGAACTAATCACTAAATCACTGAATCAATCGAAACTGTAATAAAGCGATCGCTCCTGCTCAGGATCTACCACAGTGCTAGGCAGCTGGTACACCTGAAATCCGGTGGCCGTGTCCGGCAGCTGCAGATTCCTCTTGCAGAACGCATCGGCTCGCCATCTCGCGAGCTTGTGGAACAGGCGGTCCGGCCAGAACCGGATCCCATCATCGACGTGCATCTCCTCGAGCACCATGGCGTTCTCCACGAGGAACTTGGCCAGCTGTACCTGGAAGCAGTTGGCCTCCTTGGCCTTGAACTGCAGTGTTACCTTGCGCAGGCTCCTCTGCAGGCAGCTGAAGGCGCCGTTGTTGGTGAACGCGTCCGGGAGCTCCGAGACGCCGCCGATCTGCACGGCGTCGCGGTGCGCCGAGGACATGGAGCCGAGGCTCTCGAAGCGATCCATGGCCTCGCCGAAGGAGCCTCCGACGTGATTCTCGTACTTGCGTTCGTGATCGTAGTCCCACCTCATGTTCAGCCTTAGCCGGAGCTCGGACATCGCCGGGCAGGAGCGGAGCAGCGTCGCCATTGCCACCGCCGTGTTGCCGTTCATGTACTGGTATTTTGCGTCTAGTTCCAGGAGCTTGAGGTTGGGGAACGCGGTCAGCGGGACCTCGTCGGCCGCGATGAGGTCCTCGATGTAGCCGAGGCGCAGCTTCAGCGCCCGCGTGCTGGAGAAGTTTGCGAGGATGCGCGACGGCGGCTCGTACTTCAAGTCCCATCTGACCCGCTGACGGCTCGCGGTGACGTTGAGATCGACTCGCGCGAGCCCTGGCGTCGGCGATGTCAGGGCGAGCTTGATTCGGAACCCGTAGTAGCGGAAGAACCGGAGGCTCGGCATGTCGAGTTCGATGCGGCCGCCATTGCTGCTGGACGCCTCGAGCTCCTTCTCGTCTTCGACATAAGTTTGGGTCACCGCCAAGGAAGTGACCGTCGGGGAGCGGACGCGGAAGGGCAGCATGTAGAAGTCCTTCTTGGTGGAACCAGCCGGCTCCGGCGCCCTTTGGTGGACGTTCGCCAGCGCCAGGTTGGCGAGCGCCGGCGCGGCGTCGATGGTGGCCTGGAGACACCCCTCCAAGAAGTAGCAGTTCCGCAGCGTGAGATCCGTGAGATGCGGGAACGACATGGCTCCTCCTCCCGGGTGTGACGGCTGCTCTAGGTTGCAGCGAGTGAGCTCCAGCACCCGGAGCGTGGCGGCGCACGGCAGGGAGTGCAGCGGCGGGGCGTAGCGCCTGTGGTAGCTGTTCTCGCAGCTGACGATGAGCTCCTCCAGCCGTGCCACGGCTGGGTCGTCGAGGAGATCGTGGACCCTGCTGTCCTTCTCCGGTTCGGGGTCCTTGTTGTACCAGGAGGACCTGCTGAGGTGATAGGTGCCTTCCTCCAGGGCGAGCGTGAGCCTCTTGAGTCCCGAGCCGCCGCGTGGACGGCGGAAGGCGGCGAGGGCCGCGTGGGCGTCGCGGAAGAAGGTGTCAAAAGCCGGAGAGTAGTAGCCGATTTCGCGCTGTGCATGTTTGTATGGCTTGCTGTCGAGGATGATGGCGCCCGTCCGGCGCCACACTGAGCGCCAGCGGCGCGAGAGGATGGCGGTGGCAGCGGCCTCCCTCGCCGGCGCGAAGGAGAGGACGTGCTGGAGCACGTCGTTGGGCAGGGCGGAGATACGGTCTCCGGCGGCCATCGTGGACGCGAACGTCGCGATTGGACGGACGGATGTGCGCGAGAGCACTCCCGTATTTATGGATCTAGCTAGGGCGTGGCTGATCGAGTCGGTTTGCAACCGATTCTGCGCCGACTTACATGCCGTGCAGAATCCAGGATTGGAGGTGGAGTCGGTTTGTTGTGGTTACAGGAGACCGCGCTGAGGATCCTCCGGAGGCACAGAACGACCGAGCCTCCGGATCCGTAACCGTTGATGCATTTAATTAGGACCGTCCGATCTGGAGCTCCCCCTCCCTCTCTCCCGCTTATGCTTCATTGAAGCAACCTTCTGTTTGCTCGCAGCAAGCTCACCACCCTGGACAGATCTCGGCGGAAGACGGCGATCGCGGCGCGGCGCGGCGGCGCGCAGTGTAGCAATCGCCGGAGGACGCTGCAGCAATCGACGGCGGGAGGATGGCCCACCTACTCCGATCAATCCTCTTCCCCTCCGAAGGTGATCCAAATCACCTGGCCGCGCCACCATCGAAGGTGGCATCCTTCTCTGCTTCAAACCATGGTCGTCCCCGACGATGTGAGGGTGCTCAGGCAAGCGCCGGAGAGGGTGATCTGCTGCAAGGTTTTCGTCCTCGCTACAACAACCCTCGAAGTAATTTTTACTCGGGATCCCGAGATTGAAGAACCTGTCTGCTTCGGTGAGTGATCCTGTCTGCAATTAGTTGTTGCTAATGCTGCTAGGGTTTCGGATGGTTTCCTGTCCTCATGATGATTGACATGTTGTCCTAGTGCTTCAATGTAGCAGATGCTTTGTGTGGATGATTTTGTACACTATTGCAACTAAAGTGACATTGCTTCATGTTTGTTTGCACAGTAGCTGTTTGGGTAGCATTTTCTTATACTAGGTAGCAGATGTGAATTTATTCAGAAAAATAGTGTTTCAATGATCAAAAGGTTAGCTGTGGTGTCATATTATTTTCTCATATTGTTTCATTGAAGCACTGTAGTTAATGCAAAACGATGTTCAACTAATTTTTGTTGTGCTGCCATACAACATAACTAAAAATTGTATCAACTAACCATAACTAAAAATGTTTGCAGAGGTTTGTTGCTGACAGCATTCTAGGAGGGTTTGATCTCAACCAGCAGTATGAAGATAATTGTGGTGTTGATGCTACGGTGAATGAAAATGCTGAGTTTGTACCGGAACCAGGAAGTTCTTCTTTTGTGCCGGGGCCAGAAAGTGCTACGTTTGTTTCGGGGCCAGAAAGTGCTGCCAGTGGGAATGCTGCTGAAGAAGCAGCTGATGAGATATCTTCACAGCCAGCAGTTCCTTATGTTGGCATGGAATTCGATGATCTAGAAGAAGCATATTGTAGGATAACGTTGCATAGAAAACAAAAAATTTCCTACCGCGAACACGAAATCCAAGCCAAGATGCAATCTAGAAGACGGTAGCAACGAGGGGAGTGTCGAGTCTCACCCTTGAAGAGATTCCAAAGCCTACAAGATGAGGCTCTTGTTGCTGCGGTAGACGTTCACTTGCCGCTTGCAAAAGCGCGTAGAAGATCTTGATCACGATCGGTTCCGGCGCCACGAACGGGCAGCACCTCCGTACTCGGTCACACGTTCGGTTGTTGATGAAGACGACGTCCACCTCCCCGTTCCAGCGGGCAGCGGAAGTAGTAGCTCCTCTTGAATCCGACAGCACGACGGCGTGGTGTCGGTGGTGGTGGAGAAATCCGGCGGAGCTTTGCTAAGCGTGCAGGATGTGGTGGAGGAGAGAGGCCGCTAGGGTTTGGGGAGAGGGGGCGCCGGCCACTAAGGGGTGCGGCCACCTTGGTGGTTCTTGGGTGGCCGGCCCCCTCCCCTTGGCCCCCTCTATATATAGGTGGAACCCAAGTGTTGGTCTCCAAGTCTTCGAATAAGACCCGAACCAAAAAACCTTCCATATGGTGGGGAAACCTACCCAAGTTAGGACTCCCACTAGAGGTGGGGTTTCCACCTCCCATATGGGGGGTGGCCGGCCCCCTAAGGGGAGTCCACTTGGGACTCCTCCCCCACTAGGGTTGGCCGGCCATGGAGGTGGAGTCCCATGTGGACTCCACCTTCCTTGGTGGTTTCTTCCAGACTTTTCTAGAACCTTCTAGAACCTTCCATAGAACCTTCCGCGACATTTTAATTCACATAAAATGACATCCTATATATGAATCTTATTCTCTGGACCATTCCGGAACTCCTCGTGATGTCCGGGATCTCATCCGGGACTCCGAACAAATATTCGAACTCCATTCCATATTCAAGTTCTACCATTTCAACATCCAACTTTAAGTGTGTCACCCTACGGTTCGTGAACTATGTGGACATGGTTGAGTACTCACTCCGACCAATAACCAATAGCGGGATCTGGAGATCCATAATGGCTCCCACATATTCAACGATGACTTTAGTGATCGAATGAACCATTCACATATAATACCAATTCCCTTTGTCTCGCGATATTTTACTTGTCCGAGGTTTGATCTTCGGTATCACTCTATACCTTGTTCAACCTCGTCTTCGACAAGTACTCTTTACTCGTCACCGTGGTATGTGGTCTCTTATGAACTCATTCATATGCTTGCAAGACATTAGACGACATTCCACCGAGAGGGCCCGAGTATATCTATCGGTCATCGGGATGGACAAATCCCACTCTGTTGATCCATATGCCTCAACTCATACTTTCCGGATACTTAATCCCACCTTTATAGCCACCCATTTACGCAGTGGTGTTTGGTGTAATCAAAGTACCTTTCCGGTATAAGTGATTTACATGATCTCATGGTCATAAGGATTAGATAACTATGTATCGAAAGCTTATAGCAAATAACTTAATGACGAGATCTTATGCTACGCTTAATTGGGTGTGTCCATTACATCATTCATATAATGATATAACCTTGTTATTAATAACATCCAATGTTTATGATTATGAAACTAATCATCCATTAATCAACAAGCTAGTTTAAGAGGCATACTAGGGACTTCATTGTTGTCTACATATCACACATGTACTAATGTTTCGGTTAATACAATTATAGCATGATATATAAACATTTATCATAAACATAAAGATATAAATAATAACCATTTTATTATTGCCTCTAGGGCATATCTCCTTCAGTCTCCCACTTGCACTAGAGTCAATAATCTAGATTACATTGTAATATACCTAACACCCATGGCATTCCGGTGTTGGTCATGCTTTGCCCTAGGGAGAGCTTTAGTCAACGGATCTGCTACATTCAGATCAGTGTGTACTTTGCAAATTTTTACTTCTCCATCTTCGATGTACTCGCGAATCGAGTGGTAACGCAGCTTGATATGCTTCAGCCTCTTGTGTGACCTTGGTTCTTGTGCATTGGCGATGGCACCCATGTTGTCACAATAGATGACTAGTGGGTCCAATGCACTAGGAACCACACCGAGCTCTACAATGAACCTCTTCATCCATACCGCTTCTGATGAAGCCTCTGAAGCCGCTATGTACTCTGATTCTGTTGAGGATTTCGCCACCGTGCACTGCTTCGAGCTTGCCCAGCTTACTGCAGCACCATTCAATATAAACACTGTCGTCGTGGTGAACAGACAGATGCCATAGGATGGCTTAGATTGGGGCCGAATGGACGCTAGAGGATTCGGGGGAGGGTTTGTGATCAGGTGAGATGAACTTCCGGATGGTTTCCTCAAGAACTTGGCCAAGGCCAGAGGTTGAAGAAGAAAGACACAAGGAAGAACTCGCTCTAGATCACTATTTTCATTGATTCTCACAAGTTACAGGTTTGTGCTTCGCGCCTTGCTACTTCTGTTCGTCGCCCGTAAGGAGGGCTGCCCCCTCTCCTTATATAGGGGAGAGGGTGGCTTACAGTGCAAGAAACCCTAACGGCATCTTTGACTATACAAACTACTTTACAAAGCTACTTTACAAAGCTACTTTAATCATAGATGACACCGGGGTCCTCTTTAATCAGGGAGGCTGACGTCCTCCGGCTTCTTTCTTCGTCATCCTCTTCTTTAACGTCAGCCCTTCGTTTAAAGCTACTTTGCTTAGCTCATCTTTGTCCTCTAGCTCTGAAGAGGATCTTTGACCAGTCTTGCCGACATGCTCTTCTTTCCGGTGGCCCGGTACCTTTTCTATCCGGTTCCGGTATCCCTCCTCTAAGGATACCGGCTTAGTCCTGTTCAGCCAAACGCCTATCTTAGACTCCGGTATGAACATTTAACCGGTATCCTGATGGCTCAAACCATCCGGTTTGGCATGCCTTTGGCATACCGGGGGTTATCCCCCCAACATTAGTCCCCGAAGCTGGTATAGCCTGGTGGATTCTATCCAACAGACCATGCCAGGTTCTCATGTCTTTGGATACCGGTTTAATCCATCCGGCATTGGGCTTGGATCCGGCATCTTTGCCCGGATTTTCATTATCTTTCCTTTTCAAGTCATTCTCCGGTATCTTATCCTCCGGTATCTTAGCCATTAAACACCTCCTCGGTGAAGTCGAGAATATCTTGGGCCCTGCGCCTGACAGAGACATGCGCACTGTAACTGTCGCGCCAGTGTCAGGGGTCACTTCCCTTCGGCTTCTGTGCGCTCATTAAATGCGCCACGGCGGATCCCACTGGCCACTTGGTATCCTGTGTGTGCCCCCGTGTGGCTTCCCATTTCCTCGCGTGTACTTCCTCGCCACATGGCGGCCCATGGTGCAAACCGTCACGGGCCGCGAGGCGAACCGCCGCGGCCCAGCGGTTTTCAGCCCACCTCCTTTCTTCTTTATAAGCACAACCGCCGCTCCTTCTTCCTCTTCTCGCATTCCCCAACTTTCGCGCACAGTGCTCCTCGCCTCTGCGCCTTCGCCGCTCTCCGTCCGCCATCGTTTGCTCGAGCTCCGTCGCCCGGCGAACTCACGCCGCGCTTCCGCCGGACCTCGTCGCGCGGGAGACTTCTGCAGCACCTTCGTTGCGTCCGCTGCATTCGTGCTTCCTCAAGCTCTTCCTCACCTCGCCGTTGACGGATTTCTTCGCCGGCCGCAGGCTCACCGTTTCTCCGGCGAACCTCTTCCTCTGCGACTCCGCCGCCTCAGGTTAGGCTCGACACGCCTCTACCTCTTTTCTTCTTGTTTTCCAGATCTTGGGGCGGTAGAGTATTTATCCTCTCTTTATTTTGCTTTTCCTCTTACTCGTAGATCTTCGCGTGAGGGTCTCTTTGGGGAAAACTATTTTTCGGTAGATTCCGGCATCACCTAGATCTATATGTCTAGCGAAGGGTCTCTCCCCGCTGCCACTTCTAGTAACCAAGGCAGTAGCACCTCCGACGGGCTAACTGAAGATCTGGCCCGGATGGATTTGGCGTCTAGCCGAGATCAAGAGGCCGGCACATCTAGCCGGGCCTCCGGAAAGGATCTTTCCGGTAAGACACGCGGAGCCTGGAGGGGTTCCGACGTGACCCAGTATGAGATCGACTGGCTCTACCGGTCCAGGAGGATTCCGGAAGGAGTCATCTGCCGGCTTCCAGGTGACGAGATCGAACCGGTGCTCGAACCCGGTGAGGTCGTTGTTTTCCTTGCTCATTTTGAGCGCGGCTTCGGCCTTCCTGCCTCTGATTTCTTCCGCCAATTCCTTGACTTTTATCGACTCCAACCTCACCACCTTCCCGGCAATGCCGTTTTCTATCTTTCTTGTTTTGTGGCCTTCATGGAGGGCTACATTGGCATCCGTCCCGCTCGCGAGACGTTTGCCCGCTTCTTCTCTCTCCGGATCAATTCGGTCCAGGGCAAGGACATTCCCAAGCCCAAACCCCCCGTTCAATGCGGGTCTTGCATCATCGGCTCCCGCCAAGGGAGCCCCTTTTTTAAGTTCAATGGCCTCGAGTCTTGCCGGTTGTGGCAGACGATGTTCTTCTACGTGAAGAACGAGGGCGCCGCCGATCTCATCAACTTGCCGGCGTTCAACCCGGCGCCGCCCGCCAAGGTCAACTGGAACTACAACCCTGGTACGGATCACAACGAGACGAACCGGGTGGTACGCTTCATGTTGAAGTTGATGAAGGACACCAACATTTGCTTCGACGATATCATCCGCGCCTTCATCTGCCGCCGGGTGCTTCCCCTTAAGCAGCGCGCTCACAAGATTAGTGAGATGTATGGCCCCGGTGACCCTACCAAAATCACCGGCCTGCCCTTGAGCAAGGCAGATGTGGTCCTGAAGGCTAACCACATATGCCAAACGGACATGCCGGATGACTGGGAGTGGGGCCTTTGCCCTCTCAGCTCCAGAAATCCTCCGTCCCAAGAAGTAAGAAATTATGCGGCTCGGGTCGTAATACCGGTAACTTTCATACTTGCGACTAATCCCCCCTTTTTTCCTTTGTTTTCAGGCTAGGGCCCGCTTCCCCCGGATTGACTCAGACCGACGAGGCCCTTGCCGGAAGAGGCCTTTGGACAAGTACGATCCGGATCCCGTCATTCACTGGCTGGATCTGAGGATGGGCCGGACTCCAGCTTCACGCCTCGGCAAGTCTCCGCCGGAACCAGCTGGTTCGTCTGATGACTTGATCTTGCTCGAGGTAGCTTTCTCTGTTTGATCTCTCATACTCTTTTGTTATTTCTGTTCTGTAGACATTCCCTCAGCCAACATCAACCCACAGGTTCATGAGCATGTGGTTCCCCTGCAGGCCGAGGTTGGGGATGAGTTCCTGGACAAGCTTATGGCCGAAGGCCAGAAGAATGATCCTCCAGCTGCAGGCGCCGGCCCTAGCCATGCTCTTCCTGCCAAACGCCCTCGGACAGAAGTCATTGGAGGGAAGCAGGTGAGCACAAAGCGCTACAAGCAAAAGCGGATGCCGGTTTCTTCCGGGTAAGTTCTTCGTTTCTTTTTATGCTCTCTTTATTTCCACCAAGTTCTTTTCCGGTTGCTTTTTCCAATTCGCTCTCTTTTTTCTCTCTTTCAGCCCTGCGCTTGAGCTTGGCTCGAAGCCAGAGGGCTCTGCCGGCTCCGCAAGGACCTCAACTCCTCCTCCTCACTCAAGTCCGGCACCATCTGGTGCCGGCAACACCTCTGCCTCCCCTCCGGGAGGCACTACAAGTTCGGGGTGCGCGGCCCCTACACCTCTTGATCACCGCGCGGAGGAGGATTTCACCTCCCCTCCAGAAGCCCAAGACACCGGCACCAGCAACATCGGCGCTGACAAGACAGATGCCGGGCAGGTGGAACCTCTGGTTCCTCCTCCCCCGAAGAAAAAGAAGAAGCAGCCAAGCTCTTCCCCCACCGCACCGGATACTTCCGCGCTGGTATCTTCTCCTCCTACCGGGACCACGCCGACACCGCCGCCAAGCCAAGGACCTTCCGTGGCCAAGCGAATGGCGCCGCCCGAGACCCCCAAGATCACCAAGTTCCTCAAGCCCGGGGCTTCTCGGGGCAAGGCCGTGGAGGGCGACGCCTCAGGCGGCTCGCGGTCCGTGGTGCTGCACGTCGGCCCTGCTGCTGCTGCTGTCGAGGAAAAACCTTCCGGCGTCCTAGGCCAGATCGTTGCGCTGAACCGCGCGGGTAAGGACCTGGGGCACCTTCTTCCCTACGCCCAAAAGTGGAATGATGCGGATATCTCTGCATCTACCCGCGGCCTGGGGAAGGACCGCCTTCCAGTGCCAGACCCTGCTGGGCCTCGGTGCACTAAAGAACACTTCACGCGGCTTAAACGTGCCATGAAGGAGTTTGACAGTGCATGGTACGATGCCACCAGCAACGTGGTGGTAAGTTTCGCTAAACCTCTTGTAATTTTTGTTGATGCCGGTTTCTTTTCCTTCCGGATCTTGTCTATCTTCCCAGTCCCCGAGTTTCGTGTTGAGAGCGTAGCTTTTAGCGCGAAACTTTAACTAGAAACGCGCGAAACTGGCATAGCCAGTCCCCGAGTTTCGGGTTAAGATCTTTGTTTCTTTCTTTCTCACAACCATCTTCCTTTGAACAGAGCACCGCGGACGCCCGGAAGCAACTCTTTGAGGAGCTTCTATGGGAGCATCGGGACCTTGCCGAGGCCCACAGCCACTGCCAAGGTTTGTTTCTTTTCCTCCGGCATCTTTTCACCGGAATGTTTTCTTCTTTGATATTTACGCATCTTTTTGTTTAACAGTTGTTCCGGAGGCTACCATCGAGGCCCTTAAGGCCCAGGTTGCCAAGCTTCAAGGTATCACCCTTTCTTTTCCAGCTAACCCGTTCTTTTTTCACTTCGCTTATTGCCACTTGCTAACACCTTTCTTTCCGGTATCTAGGCGAAAAAGAGCAGCTCATCAAGGAGCACCACGAGGCACTTGACGCCCAGAAGACCGCCTCGAGGGAGCTGAAGGAACAGGCTATGCAAGCCGCGCTCCAGCATGAGCAAGCCCTCAAGGATGCCCGGGTCGCAGCCGAGGCCGGCGGCGGCGGAGGTCGTGGAGGACTCCACGAACTCCAACACCGTCTTGACGCGCGAAGCCGGAGGAGGAGAGGAAGGCGCGGAAGGCAGCGGAGCGCCTCATTGATACCATGACCACTGATCATAAGGAATATGATCGGTTGGTTATGCAAATTGACGCGCTGGCTTTCCGTAAGTCCCTGCCTTGTCCCTTATTTCGCTTATAAGCTTTCTCCTTTAGAAGATGTGCCCGTGTTTCTTTTTCTTCCGGCATGTTATTTTCCGGTATCTTGTGTTTATGCCTTTCCCTTCCTCCTGTAGAGCATTTCCCGGACTCCCAGGCCCACGCCGTGAAGAAGGTGATGGAAGATCGGGTGGCGCGGGAATTTCCCAACATGAACGCGCACTGGGACGGGTACGACTATCTGGTCGCCCTCTCCGCGCGAGTCCAACACATGCGCTCCGTCGACCGGCTTCTTGGCGACCTACCGGACGCTGCCATCCAGCTCTTCAAGGTGCTGTGGCCCGAGGAGGAGATGCCGGCAAACATCACGTCTACCGCCCACCAGCTCAAGGATGCCGGGCACCGGATTCGCGAGTGGCAATGCTCCGCGGCTCGTGCCGGAGCGGACACGGCGCTACGCTCCGCATGCTCCTGGTACCCGGATCTGGATCTGGACGCACTTCAAGGCGTACGCCAAGATGCTCCCACAGACACGGATCCGGCGCTTACCGCGAAGCGGCAGGATCGGGCGTACCGGCTTGCTGAGTACGCCGAGGTCCGCACCTTCATCCCTCCTCCTCCTGGTGTCAAAGACTACCTCAGCGATGAGGAAGAAGAAGAAGGAGATGAGGATGATGCCGCTGAGGATGTGCCGCCGGAAGCTCCCGAGGCTAGCGCTGCTCCCCCTGAAGACGCCGAGACCGGTGCTGCTCCACCCGATGCCCCCGTCGCCTGAACGATTTATTCGCTCCTGTTTGTCTTACAACAAAACTTGTTAAATTTGACCCCGGTATGCCGGGGTGTATGATGTAAAACTT
This sequence comes from Lolium rigidum, assembly GCF_022539505.1. Taxonomy (NCBI): domain Eukaryota; kingdom Viridiplantae; phylum Streptophyta; class Magnoliopsida; order Poales; family Poaceae; genus Lolium; species Lolium rigidum. Next base: position 90,046,569 of record NC_061513.1, read on the forward strand.
TAAGCTCGCTTTTGGTTGCCACACAACATTTTATGCCGGTAAGTTATACCGGTAGTTAAGTATCTTTAAGTTTGCCTTAGCATACTTGCTTCTGGTTTTGCTTTTATCTTGCACCGCAAAGATTTCTAAATTGTTTCCGCATCCAATTCGATGCACACTTGGTTCTTTTGCCTTGGCTCTGCCTGCCTTCTCTGGGCGTTCTTTGGCGTATGAGCGCAAGGTTCTTTCACCAAACAAGCATTTTCTTGAACTTAGAAATAACTTTGAAATTTGCAAAAAACCGGTTTAACCGGGGTTAGTCAAATTTTCCGGATTGTTCTTTCCTGCTCTCCCTCTCCGCAGTTCATGTGCTTATCCCCTACCGGTTTATCTTGCTTGCCATGAAGTCGGGTTGCGGACAGCAGCAGAGTCGAAGACTCCGGTAGGATTTAGCACACTACTAAACCGGAAAGAAAAAACGTTCAATAAGCAACCGGTAAACAGAAAAAATAAACAAGTTACATGCAACCTTATTGGGGTAGTCCCCGAGATTCATTCAAGGTTCCAGCATCTTTTATTCATAGCATATAAGGTACAAAAAGGAACTTCTTACACCACAACTTCAAGAGTAGAAAGGACGCAACAGAGCTACGTTCCATGGACGCTTGCTCTCCTCTCCGGACCTGTCCGCCTTTCCTTTTTTCCATTCCTGTGCATCGATCAAGTAATATGCATCATTGTGAAGCACCTTGCTTACAATGAAGGGACCTTCCCATGGTGGCAAAAGCTTATGCCGGCCTTCAGTGCGCTGCACTAAGCGAAGCACGAGATCTCCTTCCCGGAAAACTCTCGGGTTAACTTTCCGGCTATGATAGCGTCTGAGGTTTTGTTGGTAAATGGCTGTTCTTGCCAAAGCTAGCTCTCTTGCTTCTTCTAGCAAGTCCACATCATTTTCTCTGGCCTCTTTGACCTCTTGCTCAGTATAGAGCTGTACCCTTGGTGAATCATGAATGATGTCAGTCGGTATGACCGCTTCTGCTCCATAAACCATGAAAAAAGGAGTGTATCCGGTAGAATGGTTTGGAGTTGTTCTTATACTCCACGTATGCGATGGTAGCTCATCGAGCCAACATCCCGGTGACTTTTCCACTGCATCAATGAGTCTAGGTTTGATACCAGAAAGTACCAAAGCATTCATTCTTTCTACTTGGCCGTTGCCTTGTGGGTGTGCCACCGAGCACAAATCTAACCGGATGTTCTTGTCCTCACAAAACCTCTTGAACTCACCTTGAGCAAAGTTGGTTCCATTGTCAGTGATGATGCTGTGCGGGTATCCATACCGCAAAATGACATCTTTTAAGAACTTCACCGCTGTGTGCCCATCACATTTTGCGATAGGTTTTACTTCTAGCCACTTGGTGAATTTATCCACCATAACCAAGATGTGAGTCATGCTGCTTCTTGCAGTTTTGAATGGGCCAACCATGTCGAGGCACCAAACAGCGAACGGCCATGTTAATGGTATTGTTTTTAAACCGGACGCTGGGGTATGATTTTGCTTGGCGTACCTCTGGCACCCGTTGCATTTTCTCACTAAATCCTCAGCGTTTTCCAAAGCAGTGGGCCAATAAAACCCGTGCCGGAATACTTTTGCTACCAGCGCCCTTGATGAAGCATGATGCCCACATTCTCCTTGGTGAATCTCCTCGAGCATTTCTTTTCCCTCTTCCGGTTCCACACATCTTTGAAGGACACCGGTAACGCTTCTCTTGTACACCTCACCATTGATGAATGTATATGCTTTGGACCTTCTTTGAATTCTCCTTGATTCATTTTCGTCAGCCGGCAAGATGCCGTTGATCAGGAATTCCTTAATAGGTTTAACCCATAACGGTGTCTCTCGAACCAAAAACACCGGTGCATCTATCTCCATGTTATCCACCAGCATCGTCTCTTCCGGTATGGGTATAGCAGTCCCCGAACTTACCGGAGCCGTCCCCGAGCTTACCGGAGCAGTCCCCGAGCTTGCCGGAGCAGTCCCCGAGCTTGCCGGAGCAGTCCCCGAGTTTCCTTCGTCGATATCCATGGGCACTACGTGTGATTCCGGTACAAAAATTGACTCTGATTCCGGGCTCGGTTTGATCGATGGTACTCTTAAGTGAGCCAAAGCTATTCCGGGCGGAATTTCTTGCCTAGATGAGCCCAGCTTGGACAAAGCATCCGCGGCTTCATTTTCTGCGCGTGGCACATGGTGAAACTCACACCCTTCGAAGAATCCGGCAATCTTTTGCACATGAAACCGGTATGAGGCCATGTTGGCATCTTTTGCGTCCCAATCCCCGGAACACTGCTGTACCACAAGATCTGAATCCCCATAGCAAACGATCCGGTGCGCACCGATTTGTTTTGCGACTTTTAATCCATGGATCAAGGCCTCATACTCAGCGACATTATTTGATGCCCTGAAATGCACTTGCAAAACATACCGGAGGTGATCCCCTTTTGGCGAGGTAAGCACCACACCAGCACCTAGGCCCTCTTTGAGTTTGGATCCATCAAAATGCATTTTCCAGTATTCTATCCTCTGATCTGGCGGTTTGTATTGCATTTCCGCCCAATCGACGAGGAAGTCAGCCAAAGCTTGTGATTTTATGGCATCTCTTCTTTCATATACCGGCACGTATGGTGATATCTGGATTGCCCACTTTGCAATCCGGCCGCTGGCGTCTTTGTTGCACATGATATCGGAGATTGGTGCTTCACTCACCACTTTCATAGGATGTTCTTCAAAATAATGCTTGAGCTTTGTGGCGGCCATGTACACGCCATAAGTCATTTTTTGGAAGTGAGGGTAGTTTTGTTTTGAGAGGGAGAGCACCTCGCTCAGGTAGTATACCGGCCTCTGGACGGTTTTTCCTTCCTCTTCTCTTTCAACTACAACCACTACACTCACAACCCGGTTTGTTGCCGCTATGTATAATAGCATAGGCTCTCTTTCTAGAGGTGAAGCCAGTATAGGTGTTGTGGCTAGCATTGTCTTTAGCTCTTTAAACGCTACGTCTGCCTGAGGGGTCCAGACGAACGTGTCAGATTTTCTCATGAGAGCATAGAGTGGCAGAACTTTTTCTCCCAATCTGCTTATGAACCGGCTTAGCGATGCCAAGCTACCGGTAAATTTCTGCACATCTTTTAGTTCTCGTGGGATAGTCATTCTTTCTATTGCCCGGATCTTTACCGGATTGACTTCAATGCCCCGGCTTGACACCAGGAAACCGAGCAACTTGCCGGCAGGGACACCAAAAGTGCATTTTGCCGGATTAAGTTTCATCCGGAACCGTCTTAGGTTGTCGAATGTTTGCCGGATGTCATCAATTAAGGTGTTCTTTACCTTAGTCTTTATCACAATGTCGTCCACATAGACTTGCACATTCTTTCCGATTTGATCAAACAAGCATTTTTGCATACAGGCGGTAGGTTGCACCAGCGTTGCGCAAACCAAAAGGCATAGTAACATAGCAATAAGCCCCGTGCGGGGTAATGAACGCAGTTTTTATTTGATCTTCCTTTTTCAAGGGAATCTGGTGGAAACCGGAATACGCATCCAGGAATGACAACAACTCACACCCAGCAGTTGAATCAATCACTTGATCGATCCGTGGTAAAGGAAAAGGGTCTCTTGGGCAAGCCTTGTTTAGGTTGGTGTAGTCAATGCACATGCGCCACACCTTCGGAGCTTTTGCCTCCAGGTTCTCATCTTTTTTCTTTTCAACCATCACCGGATTGGCCAGCCACTCTGTGTGCGTGACTTCCACAATGAACCCGGCAACGAGCAGCTTTGTCACCTCCTCTCCTATGATTTTTCTATCTTCAGCGAACCGGCGCAAGGGTTGTCGCACCGGCTTGGCATCCTTCCGGACGTTTAAAGAGTGCTCAGCCAGCTCCCTCGGAACACCCACCAAGTCATCAGTTGACCAGGCGAAGATATTCCGATTCTCACGGAGGAAGCTGACGAGCGCGCTTTCCTATGCTTGATCGAGTCCGGCACCGATGCGAAAGGTGCGCTCTGGGTAAGCCGGGTCCAGCACAATATCCTTTGTTTCATTCGTCGGCTTGAATGCTGGTGAGCCCAAGTTTCCACTCATTGCCGCTAAGCTCAACTGTGAGGACTGAGCCAGCGCAACCGCTGTTTGCATCATTTTCTTTTCCTCCGCGATCACCAGCGATTCCGCTAGGTTTGATCCGGCAGACGCAGTTTCCAGTGAGACTTTGTAGTTCCCCACCACGGTCAAGGGTCCACGAGGTGCCGGCATCTTCATCTTGAGGTAAGCCGTATGAGTGGTAGCCATGAAAGCTGCCAATGCTGGTCTTCCCAACAACGCATGGTAAGGACTGTCTAGGTCCACCACCTCAAACTCGACATTTTCGACCCGGCAATTGTCACGGCTTCCAAATGCTACGTCCACCCGAACTTTTCCTATCGGGGCGCAGGACAAGCCCGGAACGATCCCGTGGAACGTTGTGCGCGTTGGCTGAAGCATGTTTTCTGTTATGCCCAGCGTATGCATGGTATGCTTGTACATGATGTTTATGCTGCTGCCGTTATCTATCAGCACCTTGCTGAACTTTACTCGAGTTTGTGGCCCTTTCATGATTGGGTCCACAACAAGAGCATATCCACCCGGATTCGGCATGATCTTAGGGTGATCCTTGAATGACCAGGTAATTTCCTGATCCGACCACGAAGATGTACTTGGGGACTGCCGGCATCACGGCGTTTACCTCCATGGAGCGGCGATGCACACTTTGCCTGTCCGTTGGCTCGGTGACAAAGACAACACAACGACATATGCGGGCCTTCGTAAACATTCCGGCCTAAAGGTGCCGGTGGAGGTGGTTGGTCATCGTTTTGCTCCACCCGGTTAACCTGCTGGTAGTGCTGCCGGTTTGGCTGCACCGGTAAGGCGTTTGCCCCGGTAAGTGGTGGTGGTGGCGGTAGCTGTTGTTGCCGCGACACGTCTTGTGGTGGTTGTGCATCTTTCACCGTTCCCTTTTGCATCAAGTACTTGGTCCAGGTACAATCCTTCGTCAGGTGGTTTGACGGGTGTGCCGGATTCGGTGTGTGCCACCAGCAAGGTTGGTCCATGGCAGCTTCCATGGTGTATTTTGTGGGTTCTTGCCAGTTTCTTTTCTGGACCCAGGGTTTCTTTTCTACCCATTGTTTCTTAGGACCCGCCCACGGCTGCGATCCGGTTCTTTGCCTCCGACCGCCGCCGGCCTCGGAGTTTTCCCTGCACAGCAAGCAACTTGCTCGCGACCGTACCTTCGATCCGGAAAATCTTCTCTTCTTTTGTTATTCCGGTTATCCCGGTGTTGCTCTTGGCGCAACTGTTCCGGCTCAGGTTGTACTGCCGGCTGCGTTGGGTCTCCCAACGCATAGCTATCCGCCACACGTATCATCTCTGCCAACGTTGTCGGCATGTTCCGCTACAGCTTTTGCCACAACGGTGAACCTCTTCTACACCCACTGCTAAACCAAGCAATGGCCTGTGCCTCGATTACCCCTTCACAGGAGTTTCTTGTAGTGTTCCACCGGGCCAGGTAATCCCGGTCTGTTTCGTTTGGCGCCGTATGCACAGAGCGAGTTGCTGCGGCCTGTTTGGCCTTTGATAGGTGCTGCTGAAATTGCTCACAAAAGCCTCCTCAAAATCCAGCCAGCCATTTATGCTTCCTGCCGGCAAGTTGTTTAGCCAGATTCTTGCCGGCCCAACCAAAAATGATGGTATGATTCTCACGGCCCAACGCCGATTTCCTCCTCCTGCTACGGTTCCTCCACCGCCCGCGACGTATACCGTGGTCACGTAATCCGCGAGCCAGTCTTCCGGCTTCGTAGTGCCATCGTATGTTTTTGTGTCACGGGGCAACATAAAGTTGCGGACTGCTGGTTTTTCTCTCATGATCCTTGGGCCAAAGCACTTTGGACCTGGGGGACCTTCCTCCTCGATCATTTCTGATAAGTACACTCTATCCAGACGGTGCCTCGCATCCCGTTCCGGTAAGTATCTCTCTCCCAAGCGTTCTCCCAATGGGTTCCAATGATGCTGCCGGTCTTGCAGAATCAGCTTCATCATAACATTCCGGTACCGCGGCCCTTGCCTGCCGGTACCTCGGGGGATCTATTTCCTCCTCATCGTACACTGCCCTTGCAGCTCGATAATTTTGCCCGGTCTCGCATCTACCGGCATGATTGTTTCCGGCGTAGCCTCCTCTGGCGTAGCCTCGACCTGCCCCTTGGCTTTTTCTACCGGCATCGTGTTGCCCGGCTTGTTGCTTTCCGGCAAGAACCGGATCATACACAGTCATCTGCTGCGCATTCACTTCTTTTTCTCTTCTTCTGTCCGGATGGGGGGACGAAGCCTGCCCATGGGACTTGCTACCGGCATTCCTTGTTGAACGCGCGGATTTTGAGGCCGCGGCCTTGTTCAGCCTTAGCCAGCTGCTCGCCGTTCTGCTGCTCAATAGTTTCTAGCAGCTCTCTAACACGCTCTTGCTGTTTTGCCGAGCATCTCCGGAAAGCGACTCGCACAGCTCTACCGCAGCTTTAGCAGCTTTTATAGTTTTATCCGGGCTCATCGTACTTAGGTTTTTCCACGATGCTAACAGTATGCGGAGGTACTTTTGCCGGTAAGAATTTCTTTGCGCAAATCCCGATCTAGGTTGCGAGCTTTTAGCTGGTTTTCCGGCATCCTAGCAGCATGTGCGCTACACGAAGCAAAGCCATGGGCAGCGTTATACTCACGTAGGGTTAGGTCTCAGCTCGCGCTGCGCCCGAATGATGTCCTTGCCGCTCTCGAGCACCTTCCGGCGCCGCGCCTCCAGCCTCCGCCCTGAGCCGCTGCCGGATCGACGTTCTGCGCGATGGGGGTGGCGAGGACGTTCATCGCCGCTTGGAGCGGTGTTTCCAGTGGCACGGATGATGCTCCTGCTGCGCCTGCGTTTCGCTCCAGCGGTGGCTTGGCCGCACGGGTCGAAACCGCATGACCAACACCTTCACACACAGCTTCTTTTCCTGCACCAACCACGCCGGTCATCATTACCTCGACGCTGCTGACGGCGCGGCCAGCACAGAGCCATCTTGGCGGGTCCGGTGCCACCAGCACCGGCGAGAGGCGCTGGCGCACAGGGACGGTGCCGAAGTAGACGCGGTGGCTGCCGAACTCGATGACGCGGCCGTTCTTGGGAAGACGCCGCCGTTGGCGAAGCAGCCCGCGTTGTCGTTGATGAAGTCCATGGCGTAGATGCGCTGCACGAGCGCGGACACTGTACGCTCGCCGGCGACCTCGAGGATGCCCGCCCGAATGTGAACTCCTTCAAGCGCCACTTCAAGCCCCACGGTGAGCGCCAACTGTCGTCATGGTGAACAGACAGATGCCATAGGATGGCTTAGATTGGGGCCGAATGGACGCTAGAGGATTCGGGGGAGGGTTTGTGATCAGGTGAGATGAACTTCCGGATGGTTTCCTCAAGAACTTGGCCAAGGCCAGAGGTTGAAGAAGAAAGACACAAGGAAGAACTCGCTCTAGATCACTATTTTCATTGATTCTCACAAGTTACAGGTTTGTGCTTCGCGCCTTGCTACTTCTGTCCGTCGCCCGTAAGGAGGGCTGCCCCCTCTCCTTATATAGGGGAGAGGGTGGCTTACAGTGCAAGAAACCCTAACGGCATCTTTGACTAGACAAACTACTTTACAAAGCTACTTTACAAAGCTACTTTAATCATAGATGACATCGGGGTCCTCTTTAATCAGGGAGGCTGACGTCCTCCGGCTTCTTTCTTCATCATCCTCTTCTTTAACGTCAGCCCTTCGTTTAAAGCTACTTTGCTTAGCTCATCTTTGTCCTCTAGCTCTGAAGAGGATCTTTGACCAGTCTTGCCGACATGCTCTTCTTTCCGGTGGCCCGGTACCTTTTCTATTCGGTTCCGGTATCCCTCCTCTGAGGATACCGGCTTAGTCCTGTTCAGCCAAACGCCTATCTTAGACTCCGGTATGAACATTTAACCGGTATCCTGATGGCTCAAACCATCCGGTTTGGCATGCCTTTGGCATACGGGGTTATCCCCCAACAAACACGTACCCGCATTGTGACTTAGAGTCATCGGATCGGTGTTCCAACTTGCATCGGTGTAACTTGTTACAACGAGCTCTTGGTCACCTCCATAACAAAGAAACATATCCTTAGTTCTTTTCAAGTACTTCGGGATATTCTTGACCGCTGTCCAGTTGTTCCATTCCTGGATCACTTTGATATCTCGCTAGTCAAACTAACAACATGTGCTATATCCGGTCTTGTACATAGCATGGCATACATGATAGAGCCTCATCGCCGAGGCATAGGGGATCCGACTCATCCTTTCTCTTTCTTCTGTCGTAGTTGGACCTTGAGTCTTACTCAAGACCTTGCCCGGTAACATAGGTAAGAATCCTTTCTTACTTTCGTCCATTCTAAACTTCTTTAGAATCTTGTCCAGGTATGTACTCGTGATAGCCCTATTAGACGTCTTGATCTATCTCTATAAATCTTGATGCCTAATATATATGATGCTTCACCAAGGTCTTTCATTGAAAAACTATTATTCAAATAACCCTTTACATCGCTTAATAGTTCTATATCATTCCCAATCAATAATATGTCATCTACATATAATATCAGGAATGCTACAGAGCTCCCACTCACTTTCTTGTAAATACGAGCCTCTCCATGACATCGTATAAACCCGAAGTCTTTGATCACTTTATCAAAGCGTCGGTTCCAACTTCTCGATGCTTGCTTCGAGTCCATAGATTGAACGTTGAAGTTTGCATACTTTGTCAGCATTTTTAGGATCGACAAAACCTTTGGGTTGTACCATATACAACTCTTCCTCAATGTCTCCATTAAGGAACGCCGTTTTGACGTCGATCTGCAAATCTCATAATCGAAAAATGCAGCTATGGCTAACAAAATCCTCACTGATTTTAGCTTCGCTACAGGTGAGAAAGTCTCATCGTAGTCAACTCCTTGAATTTGTCGGAAACCCTTTGCGACAAGTCGAGCTTTATAGACAGTAATATTACCATCGACATCTGTTTTTCTCTTGAAGATCCATTTATTCTCAACAGCCTTTCGGCTATCAGTGTAAGTCTACCAAAGTCCATACTTTGTTATCATACATGGATCCCATTTCGGATTTCATGGCTTCTTGCCATTTGTTGGAATCCGGGCTCATCATCGCTTCTTCATACGTCGTAGGGTCCTCATCATTGTTATCCACAATCATGACATTTAGACAAGGATCATACCGATCTGAGTGGCACGTTCCCTTGTCGATCTGTGAGGTTCAGTAGCTATCTCTTTTGAAGTTTCATGATCATTATCATTAGCTTCCTCTGTTGCCGGTGTAGGCGGCACAGGAACATCTTTCAGTACTGCGCTACTCTGATCAATGAGCAGAGATTCTTCAATCTCATCGAGTTCTACTTTTCTTCCAGTCACTTCTTTAGTGAGAAATTCTTTCTCAAGAAAGGTTCCGTTCTTAGCAACAAAGATTTTGCCTTCGGATCTGTGATAGAAAGTGTACCCTATAGTTTCCTTAGGGTATCCTATGAAGATGCATTTCTCCGCTTTGGGTTCTAGCTTGTCCGGTTGTAACTTCTTTACATAGGCTTCGCAACCCCAAACTTTCAGGAACGACAACTTAGGTTTCTTATTAAACCATAATTCATACGGTGTCGTTTCTACGGATTTTGATGGTGCTCTATTTAATGTGAATGCGGCTGTCTCTAATGCATAACTCCAAAATGATAACGGCAAATCAGTAAGAGACATCATAGAACGAACCATATCTAAGAGAGTTCGATTACGACGTTCGGACACACCGTTACGTTGTGGTGTTCCCGGTGGTGTCAATTGTGAAAGTATTCCGCATTTCTTTAAATGCATGCCAAACTCATAACTCAGATATTCACTTCCGCGATCAGATCGTAGAAATTTAATCTTCTTGTTACGTTGATTTTCTACTTCACTTTGGAATTCCTTGAACTTCTCAAAAGTCTCGGATTTATGTTTCATGAAATAGATATACCCATATCTACTCAGATCATCTGTGAAGGTTAGAACATAACGATAACCACCGCGCGATGCTACACTCATTGGTCCGACACATCGGTATGTATGATTTCCAATAAGTCGAGTAGCTCGCTCCATAATACCAGAGAATGGAGTCTTAGTCATTTTTCCCATTAGACATGCTTCGCATCTATCAAGTGACTCAAAGTCAAGTGATTCAAGTAATCCATCGATATGGAGTTTCTTCATGCGTTTCACTCCAATATGACCAAGACGACAGTGCCACATATAAGTAGAATTATCATTCAATTTAATTCGCTTAGCATCAATGTTATGTATATGTGTATCACTACTATCGAGATCTAACAGTAAATAAGCCATTCTTTTCAGTGTGCTCGACCATAAAAGATATTATTCATAAAAATAGAACAACCATTATTCTCAGACTTGAATGAATAACCGTCTTGCATTAAACAAGATCCAGATATAATGTTCATGCTCAACGCGGGTACAAAATAACAATTATTGAGGCTTAAAACTAATCCCGAAGGTAGATGTAGAGGAAGTGTGCCGACAGCGATCACATCGACTTTGGATCCATTTCCAACGCGCATAGTCACTTCATCCTTTAGTAGTCTTCGTTTATTCTTTAGTTCCTGTTTCGAGTTACAAATATGAGCAATCGAACCAGTATCAAATACCCATGTACTAGTACGAGAACCGAGAAGATAAACATCTATAACATGTATATCGGATATACCTTCTTTCTTCTTCTTGACAAGGCCGCTCTTCGAGATCCGCCAAATACTTGGAGCAATTACGCTTCCAGGTGTCCCTTCTCCTTGCAGTAATAGCACTCGAGCATCAGGCTTAGGGCCAGCCTTAGGTTTCACAGAGGCGTAGCAGCTTTCTTGCCACTCTTCTTGTTCTTGCCTTTAGACTTGCCCTGTTTCTTGAAGCTGGTGGTCTTGTTGACCATCAACACTTGGTGCTCTTTCTTAATTTCAATCTCAGCAGATTTCAGCATGGAGAAGAGTTCAGGTAACTCTTTGTTCATGTTCTGCATATTGTAATTCATCACAAAGTTCTTGTAACTAGGTGGCGGTGATTGAAGGACACGATTAATCCCCGTACCGTTAGGAATCACTATTCCCAAGTCACCGAGTTTCTTCGCATGCCCGGTCATGGCGAGCATGTGCTCACTAACGGAGCTGCCTTCTTCCATCATGCAGCTGAAGAAGTGTTTCGATGCTTCATAGCATTCCACGGCCGCATGAGTCTCAAATATAGTCTTCAACTCATTGATTAACTCATGTGGATCGTGGTGCTCAAAACGTTTTTGAAGATCGGCTTCCAGACTGCATAAGATGGCACACTGAACTTGAGAGTACCGAGTTTTCCGAGTTGCGTAAATAGCTTTTACTTCATCGGTTTCAGTTTCACGAGAGGGTCACCTAGCGGTGCATCAAGCACATATTGCAGATTTCCGCCATTGAGGAAAATCCTCACATGACGGAACCGACCGGTGAAGTTGCTACCGTTGCTCTTAAGCTTTTCTTTCTCTAGGAACCGGTTAAAATTGATTGAGGACGCCATATCTACAACATATTTGCAATAGTTTAGACTAATGTTTATGACAAATTGAGTTCAAATTTTAATTCAATATAATTAAAAACTCGTAGGATAACGTTGCATAGAAAACAAAAATTTCCTACCGCGAACACGAAATCCAAGCCAAGATGCAATCTAGAAGACGGTAGCAACGAGGGGATTATCGAGTCTCACCCTTGAAGAGATTCCAAAGCCTACAAGAGGAGGCTCTTGTTGCTGCGGTAGACGTTCACTTGCCGCTTGCAAAAGCGCGTAGAAGATCTTGATCACGATCGGTTCCGGCGCCACGAACGGGCAAGCACCTCCGTACTCTGGCCACACGTTCGGTTGTTGATGAAGACGACGTCCACCTCCCCGTTCCAATGGGCAGCGGAAGTAGTAGCTCCTCTTGAATCCGACAGCGACGACGGCGTGGTGTCGGTGGCGGTGGAGAAGTCCGGCGGAGCTTCGCTAAGCTATGCGGGAGATATGGAGGAGAGGGGGCGGCTAGGGTTTGGGAGGGGTGGCCGGCCACTTCAAGGGGGCGGCCAGCTTGTGGTCTTGGGGTGGCCGGCCCCTCCCTTGGCCCCTCATTATATAGGTGGATTCCCAAGAGTTGGTCTCCAAGTCTTCGAATAAGACCCGAACCAAAAACCTCCCATAAGAGAGGGAAACCTAGCCAAGCTAGGACTCCCACCAAAGGTGGGATTTCCACCTCCCATATGGGGGTTGGCCGCCCCCTAAGGGGAGTCCACTTGGGACTCCTCCCCCACTAGGGTTGGCCGGCCATGGAGGTGGAGTCCCATGTGGACTCCACCTTCCTTGGTGGTTTCTTCCGGACTTTTCTAGAACCTTCTAGAACCTTCCATAGAACCTTCCGCGACATTTTAATTCACATAAAATGACATCCTATATATGAATCTTATTCTCCGACCATTCCGGAACTCCTCGTGATGTCCGGATCTCATCCGGGACTCCGAACAAATATTCGAACTCCATTCCATATTCAATTTCTACCATTTCAACATCCAACTTTAAGTGTGTCACCCTACGGTTCGTGAACTATGCGGACATGGTTGAGTACTCACTCCGACCAATAACCAATAGCGGGATCCGGAGATCCATAATGGCTCCCACATATTCAACGATGACTTTAGTGATCGAATGAACCATTCACATATAATACCAATTCCCTTTGTCACGCGATATTTTACTTGTCCGAGGTTTGATCTTCGGTATCACTTTATACCTTGTTCAACCTCGTCTCCCGACAAGTACTCTTTACTCGTACCGTGGTATGTGGTCTCTTATGAACTTATTCATATGCTTGCAAGACATTAGACGACATTCCACCGAGAGGGCCCGAGTATATCTATCCGTCATCGGGATGGACAAATCCCACCGTTGATCCATATGCTTCAACTCATACTTTCCGATACTTAATCCCACCTTTATAGCCACCCATTTACGCAAAGTGGTGTTTGGTGTAATCAAAGTACCTTTCCGGTATAAGTGATTTATATGATCTCATGGTCATAAGGACTAGGTAACTATGTATCGAAAGCTTTAGCAAATAACTTAATGACGAGATCTTATGCTACGCTTAATTGGGTGTGTCCATTACATCATTCATATAATGATATAACCTTGTTATTAATAACATCCAATGTTCATGATTATGAAACTAATCATCCATTAATCAACAAGCTAGTTTAAGAGGCATACTAGGGACTTCTTGTTTGTCTACATATCACACATGTACTAATGTTTCTGTTAATACAATTATAGCATGATATATAAACATTTATCATAAACATAAAGATATAAATAATAACCACTTTATTATTGCCTCTAGGGCATATCTCCTTCAGACCTCCCACTTGCACTAGAGTCAATAATCTAGATTACATTGTAATATACCTAACACCCATGGCATTCCGGTGTTGGTCATGCTTTGCCCTAGGGAGAGCTTTAGTCAATGGATCTGCTACATTCAGATCAGATGTGTACTTTGCAAATCTTTACTTCTCCATCTTCGATGTACTCGCGAATCGAGTGGTAACGCAGCTTGATATGCTTCAGCCTCTTGTGTGACCTTGGTTCTTGTGCATTGGCGATGGCACCCATGTTGTCACAATATATGACTAGTGGGTCCAATGCACTAGGAACCACACCAAGCTCTATAGTGAACCTCTTCATCCATACCGCTTCTGATGAAGCCTCTGAAGCCGCTATGTACTCTGATTCTGTTGAGGATTTCGCCACCGTGCACTGCTTTGAGCTTGCCCAACCTATCGCAGCGACCATTCAATATAAACACGTACCTGCATTGTGACTTAGAGTCATCGAGATCGTTGTTCCAACTTGCATCGGTGTAACTTGTTACAACGAGCTCTTGGTCACCTCCATAACAAAGAAACATATCCTTAGTTCTTTTCAAATACTTCAGGATATTCTTGACCGCTGTCCAAGTGTTCCATTCCCGGATCACTTTGATATCTCGCTAGTCAAACTAACAAGCATGTGCTATATCCGGTCTTGTACATAGCATGGCATACATGATAGAGCCTATCGCCGAGGCATAGGGGATCCGACTCATCCTTTCTCTTTCTTCTCGCCGTAGCCGGACCTTGAGTCTTACTCAAGACCTTGCCTCGGTAACATAGGTAAGAATCCTTTCTTACTTTCGTCCATTCTAAACTTCTTTAGAATCTTGTCCAGGTATGTACTCGTGATAGCCCTATTAGACGTCTTGATCTATCTCTATAAATCTTGATGCCTAATATATATGATGCTTCACCAAGGTCTTTCATTGAAAAACTATTATTCAAATAACCCTTTACACTCGCTTAATAGTTCTATATCATTCCCAATCAATAATATGTCATCTACATATAATATCAGGAATGCTACAGAGCTCCCACTCACTTTCTTGTAAATACAGGCCTCTCCATGACACTGTATAAACCCGAAGTCTTTGATCACCTTATCAAAGCGTCGGTTCCAACTCTCGATGCTTGCTTCAGTCCATAAATTGAACGCTGAAGTTTGCATACTTTGTCAGCATTTTTAGGATCGACAAAACCTTTGGGTTGTACCATATACAACTCTTCCTCAATGTCTCCATTAAGGAACGCCGTTTTGACATCCATCTGCCAAATCTCATAATCGAAAAATGCAGCTATTGCTAACAAAATCCTCACAGATTTTAGCTTCTCTACAGGTGAGAAAGTCTCATCGTAGTCAACTCCTTGAATTTGTCGGAAACCCTTTGCGACAAGTCGAGCTTTATAGACAAGAATATTACCATCAGCATCTGTTTTTCTCTTGAAGATCCATTTATTCTCAACAGCCTTTCGGCTATCAGGTAAGTCTATCAAAGTCCATACTTTGTTATCATACATGGATCCCATTTCGGATTTCATGGCTTCTTGCCATTTGTTGGAATCTGGGCTCATCATCGCTTCTTCATACGTCACAGGGTCCTCATCATTGTTATCCACAATCATGACATTTAGACAAGGATCATACCAATCAGGAGTGGCACGTTCCCTTGTCGATCTGCGAGGTTCAGTAGTTTCCTCGTTCGAAGTTTCATGATCATTATCATTAGCTTCCTCTGTTGTCGGTGTAGGCGGTACTGGTACAACTTCCGGTACTGCGCTACTCTGATCAACGAGTATAGATTCATCAATCTCATCGAGTTCTACTTTTCTTCCAGATCACTTCTTTAGTGAGAAATTCTTTCTCAAGAAAGGTTCCGTTCTTAGCAACAAAGATTTTGCCTTCGGATCTCGTGATAGAAAGTGTACCCTATAGTTTCCTTAGGGTATCCAATGAAGACGCATTTCTCCGCTTTGGGTTCTAGCTTGTCCGGTTGTAACTTCTTTACATAGGCTTCGCAACCCCAAACTTTCAGGAACGACAAGCTTAGGTTTCTTATTAAACCATAATTCATACGGTGTCGTTTCTACGGATTTTGATGGTGCTCTATTTAAAGTGAATGCGGCTATCTCTAATGCATAACTCCAAAATGATAACGGCAAATCAGTAAGAGACATCATAGAACGAACCATATCTAAGAGAGTTCGATTACGACGTTCGGACACACCGTTACGTTGTGGTGTTCCCGGCGGTGTCAATTGTGAAAGTATTCCGCATTTCTTTAAATGCATGCCAAACTCATAACTCGATATTCACCTCCGCGATCGGATCGTAGAAATTTAATCTTCTTGTTACGTTGATTTTCTACTTCACTTTGGAATTCCTTAAACTTCTCAAAAGTCTCGGATTTATGTTTCATGAAATAGATATACCCATATCTACTCAGATCATCTGTGAAGGTTAGAACATAACGATAACCACCGCGCGATGCTACACTCATTGGTCCGCACACATCGGTATGTATGATTTCCAATAAGTCAGTAGCTCGCTCCATAATACCAGAGAATGGAGTCTTAGTCATTTTTCCCATTAGACATGCTTCGCATCTATCAAGTGACTCAAAGTCAAGTGATTCAAGTAATCCATCGATATGGAGTTTCTTCATGCGTTTCACTCCAATATGACCAAGACGACAATGCCACATATAAGTAGAATTATCATTCAATTTAATTCGCTTAGCATCAATGTTATGTATATGTGTATCACTACTATCGAGATCTAACGTAAATAAGCCATTCTTTTCGTGTGCTCGACCATAAAAGATTTTATTCATAAAAATAGAACAACCATTATTCTCAGACTTGAATGAATAACCGTCTTGCATTAAACAAGATCCAGATATAATGTTCATGCTCAACGCGGGTACAAAATAACAATTATTGAGGCTTAAAACTAATCCCGAAGGTAGATGTAGAGGAAGTGTGCCGACAGCGATCACATCGACTTTGGATCCATTTCCAACGCGCATGGTCACTTCATCCTTTAGTAGTCTTCGTTTATTCTTTAGTTCCTGTTTCGAGTTACAAATATGAGCAACCGAACCAGTATCAAATACCCAGTGTACTAGTACGAGAACCAGTAAGATAAACATCTATAACATGTATATCGGATATACCTTCTTTCTTCTTCTTGACAAGGCCGGTCTTCGGATCCGCCAAATACTTGGAGCAATTACGCTTTCGGTGTCCCTTCTCCTTGCAGCAATAGCACTCAAGCATCGAGCTTAGGGCCGCTCTTAGGTTTCACAGAGGCGTGGCAGCTTTCTTGCCACTCTTCCTGTTCTTGCCTTTAGACTTGCCCCTGTTTCTTGAAGCCGGTGGTCTTGTTGACCATCAACACTTGGTGCTCTTTCTTGATCTCAATCTCAGCAGATTTTAGCATGGAGAAGAGTTCGTGTAACTCTTTGTTCATGTTCTCGCATATTGTAGTTCATCACAAAGTTCTTGTAACTAGGTGGCGTTGATTGAAGGACACGATTAATCCCCGCCTATTAGGAATCACTATTCCCAAGTCACCGAGTTTCTTCGCATGCCCGGTCATGGCGAGCATGTGCTCACTAACGGAGCTGCCTTCTTCCATCATGCAGCCGAAGAAGTGTTTCGATGCTTCATAGCATTCCACGGCCGCATGAGTCTCAAATATAGTCTTCAACTCATTGATCAACTCATGTGGATCGTGGTGCTCAAAACGTTTTTGAAGATCGGCTTCCGTGACCGCATAAGATGGCACACCGAACTTGAGAGTACCGAGTTTTCCGAGTTGCGTAAACAGCTTTTACTTCATCGGTTTCAGTTTCGCGAGAGGGTCACCTAGCGGTGCATCAAGCACATATTGCAGATTTCCGCCATTGAGGAAAATCCTCACATGACGGAACTAGTCGGTGAAGTTGCTACCGTTGCTCTTAAGCTTTTCTTTCTCTAGGAACTCGGTTAAAATTGATTGAGGACGCCATATCTACAACATATATTTGCAATAGTTTAGACTAAGTTTATGACAAATTGAGTTCAAATTTTAATTCAACTTAATTAAAAACTAGGTGAACTCCCACTCAAAACAATATCCCTCGCATTGTCTTAGTGATCACACGAACCAAATCCACCGCACCTAAGTCCGATCATCACGAGACAAGGTGTGATTTCAATGGCGAACATTCAAAGTGTTCATCATATCAATCATATGATTCATGCTCTACCTTTCGGTATCACGTGTTCCGAGACCATGTCTGTACATGCTAGGCTCGTCAAGGCCACCTTAGTATCCGCATGTGCAAACCGGCTTGCACCCGTTGTATGCACTTGTTGATTCTATCACACCCGATCATCACGAGATGCTTCGAAACGACAAGTCTTGGCAACGGTGCTACTAAGGATGAACACTTTATTATCTTGAGATTTTAGTGAGAGGGATCATCTTATAATGCTACCGTCGCGATCTAAGCAAAATAAGATGCATAAAAGGATTAACATCACATGCAGTTCATATGTGATATGATATGGCCCTTTTGTCTTTGCGCCTTTGATCTTCATCTCCAAAGCACGGACATGATCTCCATCATCAATGGGCATGATCTCCATCATCGTCGGTGAAGCACCAAGGTCAATGGCGCCGTCTTCATGATTGTCTGCCATGTAGCAACTATTACAACTACTTTGAAATACTACTCAACATGAAATTTAAAGACAACCATAAAGCTCCTGCCGGTTGCCACAATACAATAATGATCATCTCATACATAGTCATCATCACATTATGGCCATATCACATCACCAAACCCTGCAAAAACAAGTTAGACGTTCTCTAATTTGGTTTGCATATTTTACGTGGTTTAGGGTTTTCGAGTAAGATCCAATCTACCTACGAACATGAACCACAACGGTGATACTAGTGTTGTCAATAGAAGAATAAATTGAATCTTCACTATAGTAGGAGAGACAGACACCCGCAAAGCCACTTATGCAATACAAGTTGCATGTCGAGCGTGGAGCAAATCTCATGAACGCGGTCATGTAAAGTTAGCCCGAGCCGCTTCATCCCACTATGCCACAAAGATGCAAAGTACTCAATTAAAGATAACAAAAGCATCAAAGCCCACAAACCATTGTGTTCTACTCGTGCAACCATCTATGCATAGACACGGCTCTGATACCACTGTAGGATAACGTTGCATAGAAAACAAAAATTTTCCTACCGCGAACACGAAATCCAAGCCAAGATGCAATCTAGAAGACGGTAGCAACGAGGGGATTATCGAGTCTCACCCTTGAAGAGATTCCAAAGCCTACAAGAGGAGGCTCTTGTTGCTGCGGTAGACGTTCACTTGCCGCTTGCAAAAGCGCGTAGAAGATCTTGATCACGATCGGTTCCGGCACCACGAACGGGCAGCACCTCCGTACTCGGTCACACGTTCGGTTGTTGATGAAGACGACGTCCACCTCCCCGTTCCAGCGGGCAGCGGAAGTAGTAGCTCCTCTTGAATCCGACAGCACGACGGCGTGGTGTCGGTGGCGGTGGAGAAGTCCGACGGAGCTTCGCTAAGCTATGCAGGAGATATGGAGGAGAGGGGGGCGGCTAGGGTTTGGGAGGGGGTGGCCGGCCACTTCAAGGGGGCGGCCAGCTTGTGGTCTTGGGGTGGCCGGCCCCCTTTCTTGGCCCCTCATTATATAGGTGGATTCCCAAGAGTTGGTCTCCAAGTCTTCGAATAAGACCCGAACCAAAAACCTCCCATAAGAGAGGGAAACCTAGCCAAGCTAGGACTCCCACCAAAGGTGGGATTTCCACCTCCCATATGGGGTTGGCCGGCCCCTAAGGGGAGTCCACTTGGGACTCCTCCCCCACTAGGGTTGGCCGGCCATGGAGGTGGAGTCCCATGTGGACTCCACCTTCCTTGGTGGTTTCTTCCGGACTTTTCTAGAACCTTCTAGAACCTTCCATAGAACCTTCCGCGACATTTTAATTCACATAAAATGACATCCTATATATGAATCTTATTCTCCGGACCATTCCGGAACTCCTCGTGATGTCCGGGATCTCATCCGGGACTCCGAACAAATATTCGAACTCCATTCCATATTCAATTTCTACCATTTCAACATCCAACTTTAAGTGTGTCACCCTACGGTTCGTGGACTATGCGGACATGGTTGAGTACTCACTCCGACCAATAACCAATAGCGGGATCTGGAGATCCATAATGGCTCCCACATATTCAACGATGACTTTAGTGATCGAATGAACCATTCACATATAATACCAATTCCCTTTGTCACGCGATATTTTACTTGTCCGAGGTTTGATCTTCGGTATCACTTTATACCTTGTTCAACCTCGTCTCTGACAAGTACTCTTTACTCGTACCGTGGTATGTGGTCTCTTATGAACTTATTCATAAGCTTGCAAGACATTAGACGACATTCCACCGAGAGGGCCCGAGTATATCTATCCGTCATCGGGATGGACAAATCCCATTGTTGATCCATATGCTTCAACTCATACTTTCCGGATACTTAATCCCACCTTTATAGCCACCCATTTACGCAAGTGGTGTTTGGTGTAATCAAAGTACCTTTCCGGTATAAGTGATTTATATGATCTCATGGTCATAAGGACTAGGTAACTATGTATCGAAAGCTTATAGCAAATAACTTAATGACGAGATCTTATGCTACGCTTAATTGGGTGTGTCCATTACATCATTCATATAATGATATAACCTTGTTATTAATAACATCCAATGTTCATGATTATGAAACTAATCATCCATTAATCAACAAGCTAGTTTAAGAGGCATACTAGGGACTTCTTGTTTGTCTACATATCACACATGTACTAATGTTTCGGTTAATACAATTATAGCATGATATATAAACATTTATCATAAACATAAAGATATAAATAATAACCACTTTATTATTGCCTCTAGGGCATATCTCCTTCAAAAACTAGGTGAACTCCCACTCAGAACAATATCCCTCGCATTGTCTTAGTGATCACATGAACCAAATCCACCACACCAAGTCCGATCATCACGAGACAAGATGTAACTTCAATGGCGAACACTCAAAGTGTTCATCATATCAATCATATGATTCATGCTCTACCTTTCGGTATCACGTGTTCCGAGACCATGTCTGTACATGATAGGCTCGTCAAGGCCACCTTAGTATCCGCATGTGCAAAGCGGCTTGCACCCGTTGTATGCACTTGTTGATTCTATCACACCCGATCATCACGAGATGCTTTGAAACGACAAGTCTTGGCAACGGTGCTACTAAGGATGAACACTTTATTATCTTGAGATTTTAGTGAGAGGGATCATCTTATAATGCTACCGTCGCGATCTAAGCAAAA
The DNA here is from genome assembly GCF_022539505.1 of Lolium rigidum. Lineage (NCBI taxonomy): Eukaryota > Viridiplantae > Streptophyta > Magnoliopsida > Poales > Poaceae > Lolium > Lolium rigidum. The sequence continues at coordinate 90,067,532 of NC_061513.1, forward strand.
TAAGATGCATAAAAGGATTAACATCACATGCAGCTCATATGTGATATGATATGGCCCTTTGTCTTTGCGCCTTTGATCTTCATCTCCAAAGCACGGACATGATCTCCATCATCAACGGGCATGATCTCCATCATCGTCGGCGAAGCACCAAGGTCAATGGCGCCGTCTTCATGATTGTCCTCCATGTAGCAACTATTACAACTACTTTGAAATACTACTTAACATGAAATTTAAAGACAACCATAAGGCTCGTGCCGGTTGCCACAATACAATAATGATCATCTCATACATATTCATCATCACATTATGTCCATATCACATCACCAAACCCTGCAAAAACAAGTTAGACGTTCTCTAATTTGGTTTGCATATTTTACGTGGTTTAGGGTTTTCGAGTAAGATCCAATCTACCTACGAACATGAACCACAACGGTGATACTAGTGTTGTCAATAGAAGAGTAAATTGAATCTTCACTATAGTAGGAGAGACAGACACCCGCAAAGCCACTTATGCAATACAAGTTGCATGTCGAGCGTGGAGCAAATCTCATGAACGCGGTCATGTAAAGTTAGCCCGAGCCGCTTCATCCCACTATGCCACAAAGATGCAAAGTACTCAACTAAAGATAACAAAAGCATCAATGCCCACAAACCATTGTGTTCTACTCGTGCAACCATCTATGCATAGACACGGCTCTGATACCACTGTAGGATAACGTTGCATAGAAAACAAAAATTTCCTACCGCGAACACGAAATCCAAGCCAAGATGCAATCTAGAAGACGGTAGCAACGAGGGGATTGTCGAGTCTCACCCTTGAAGAGATTCCAAAGCCTACAAGATGAGGCTCTTGTTGCTGCGGTAGACGTTCACTTGCCGCTTGCAAAAGCGCGTAGAAGATCTTGATCACGATCGGTTCCGGCGCCACGAACGGGCAGCACCTCCATACTCGGTCACACGTTCGGTTGTTGATGAAGACGACGTCCACCTCCCCGTTCCAGCGGGCAGCGGAAGTAGTAGCTCCTCTTGAATCCGACAGCATGACGGCATGGTGTCGGTGGTGGTGGAGAAATCCGGCGGAGCTTCGCTAAGCGTGCAGGATGTGGTGGAGGAGAGAGGCCGCTAGGGTTTGGGGAGAGGGGGCGCCGGCCACTAAGGGGTGCGGCCACCTTGGTGGTTCTTGGGTGGCCGGCCCCCTCCCCTTGGCCCCCTCTATATATAGGTGGAACCCAAGTGTCGGTCTCCAAGTCTTCGAATAAGACCCGAACCAAAAACCCTTCCATATGGTGGGGAAACCTACCCAAGTTAGGACTCCCACTAGAGGTGGGGTTTCCACCTCCCATATGGGGGGTGGCCGGCCCCCTAAGGGGGAGTCCACTTGGGACTCCTCCCCCACTAGGGTTGGCCGGCCATGGAGGTGGAGTCCCATGTGGACTCCACCTTCCTTGGTGGTTTCTTCCAGACTTTTCTAGAACCTTCTAGAACCTTCCATAGAACCTTCCGCGACATTTTAATTCACATAAAATGACATCCTATATATGAATCTTATTCTCTGGACCATTCCGAACTCCTCGTGATGTCCGGATCTCATCCGGACTCCGAACAAATATTCGAACTCCATTCCATATTCAAGTTCTACCATTTCAACATTCAATTTTAAGTGTGTCACCCTACGGTTCGTGAACTATGTGGACATGGTTGAGTACTCACTCCGACCAATAACCAATAGCGGGATCTGGAGATCCATAATGGCTCCCACATATTCAACGATGACTTTAGTGATCGAATGAACCATTCACATATAATACCAATTCCCTTTGTCTCGCGATATTTTACTTGTCCGAGGTTTGATCTTCGGTATCACTCTATACCTTGTTCAACCTCGTCTTCTGACAAGTACTCTTTACTCGTACCGTGGTATGTGGTCTCTTATGAACTCATTCATATGCTTGCAAGACATTAGACGACATTCCACCGAGAGGGCCCAGAGTATATCTATCCGTCATCGGGATGGACAAATCCCACTGTTGATCCATATGCCTCAACTCATACTTTCCGGATAATTAATCCCACCTTTATAGCCACCCATTTACGCAGTGGTGTTTGGTGTAATCAAAGTACCTTTCCGGTATAAGTGATTTACATGATCTCATGGTCATAAGGATTAGGTAACTATGTATCGAAAGCTTATAGCAAATAACTTAATGACGAGATCTTATGCTACGCTTAATTGGGTGTGTCCATTACATCATTCATATAATGATATAACCTTGTTATTAATAACATCCAATGTTTATGATTATGAAACTAATCATCCATTAATCAACAAGCTAGTTTAAGAGGCATACTAGGGACTTCATTGTTGTCTACATATCACACATGTACTAATGTTTCGGTTAATACAATTATAGCATGATATATAAACATTTATCATAAACATAAAGATATAAATAATAACCATTTTATTATTGCCTCTAGGGCATATCTCCTTTACATATAAAGTCTACAATGACTATGCCTACAAAACAGGGTTTGGCATAAGAATAGGAAACACAAAATACAGTACAGCACGCAATGTACCAAAGGATACAATACTGAACAGGGTGTTCGAGTGCGTCCATACCGGGAAAACTTCTGCTGCAACTCAAGGAAACCGAAACGAGAAAAGATTCTCGCTGCAAATATGATGGATAGTCCAGTTGACATGAGCAGCTTCACCGCGGAGAAACAATCAAAAAATAAAGGGCTGCAGATGGACCTGTCTGATACAAGGCAACGAAACAGACTGTTGCGCTACGATTGCAAAGCACATATGCATGTTGGCAAGCGAAACGGTCGTTGGACGGATGACGGTTTTCACGAGAGGATCACACACACCCTATGGTGAAGCAACTAGGGCGACGCAGATATTACCGCTCACATAGGAAGGTGCCGGAAGAGGACTTTCGATTGCTTGCAAACCTTGCATAATCAAAACATTAGTACTTGCTCGGATTATGGGGTGCCTAGGAAATGTTCGTGGTGGTGACTCGAGGACATTGGGTTATGTGAAGAGAGATGTTTCAAACATAAGAACAATTCTTCGTAATGATGTCTCGCTGCGAGACATGAGTCTGACAATTGAGTACTTTGAAAAAAGAAAAGCTGAAAGCCCGAGCTTCTTTTATGCAACACAACTGGATGAGAATAATGCTGTAAGGGCTCTGTTCTAGGTGGACGGGAGAACTAGGTCGTTGTATCCAAAGTACAAGGACCTGTCTCTTTTGACACTACCTTCTGTACTAATAGATACAATATGCCTTTTGCGCCAATAGTCGGGATAAATAACCATACACACACAATTGTGTTGGGCTGTGCTTTGCTACCCGATGAAACATTTGAAACATTCAAGTGGGTTTTTGAAAGGTGGATGATGGCGATGAATCAAGTGGCTCCCGATCATATAATGACAGCATCAAGATCAGCAAATTGGTAATGCAATATCCAAAGTTTTCCCTCACTCAATACACGAGATGTTGCTTCTACCATGTGGTGAACTTGGCGAGAAGGAAACTCGGTCCAAAATTAGTTGATGGGCACCCTTTTGCTGATGCTTTCTATTCCTGCATATATGGGACAGATTCACCTGAACAATTTGAGCATCAGCTGGAAGCACATGCTGCAAGTACACTCAATGTCCGAAAACAAACACCTACGGAACATGTGGGACGATCGAAAAAATGGGCACTGTCTATTTCAGGCACTGAGATTCTTCCCGTTTACATCTACAACTCGGAAGATCTGAAGGGCTGAATTCGTATTTCAAAAAGCTAGTTCGACCAAGTGAATCCGTGTGGAATTTTGTGCAGCAATATGAATTGTGCCGAACTTGATGCTAGATCGTGAAGATAATGCAGGTTTCACCATGGAGACAACGAGGGAGACCTCTTTGGGGAAGGTTAGATATATCCAACTTCCTCATGATGCAACTTTCGATTTGTTCATATATGCTTGCAGCAATGAAATGTAATAATATATATCTACAATATCTAATAGTTGTTTATGTTTGCAACTATCATTTTCTGCAGCTTGGAGCATTGAGGCACAATCTCGGAAATTCTACACCCTGAAGTGTTTGAAAGGTTCCAGAAAATGATTTCGACATCAACAAGGTTTCATCCAATTCATGTTGAAGCAGAAAAGTTGAGTTTCGACCTTATTCCAAACATTGGACTTGATGTTAAAACATATCGAGTTGAAGTTGATGCTGCGGAATCATTGTATAGTTGTGGTTGCAACACATTCGAGATGTGTGGTCTTTTATGCGCACACATCATCAGAGTGATGGTGCACCTAAATGTCCAAGAAATACCAGCAAGGTACTTGCTTCATCGCTGGTCTGCTGCGGCAACAACAACTCCACCGGACCCGGCGCAAACACAATCAGATTTGGGGTTCCTACAACCAACACACCGAAGTACAATGCACTGTGCAGGAAGATGAACAATCTTGCTTCGGATGCTTGCTACGCTGAAGATACATATGCAATTGTGTCAAGTATGGTTGATGAAGCAAGTAAAATTGTAACTAACATGAGGAGAGCTCGAAATGGAATGCAGCAACAGCAAGAAGATATGCAGCCGGAACAGCATGAAGCAGGTCATAAGGGTAATGAAGCAGCAGTAGATGAAGCACAAGGAAGTGGCAACCTGCGAAACCCACCCAGGAACAAACCTAAAGGACGTCCAAAAGAAACAGAAAAGCGACATAAGCCTTTGATCGAGCTAAGAGAAGAAGCAAACAAAAAAGACAGAAGAAGGCGAGTGAACCCAAGACCAAGAAGGAACCTGCAATGAAGAGGAAGGCAAGGGTGAAAAAATGTCCCTATTGCAATGAAGAAGGTCACACGATACAAGAATGCACATGGATGAAACTTGCAAGACAAGCTGACGAAGCAAGGGCTGCGAGCGTTGAGTTGAGGTTATAGATGGTGCGATAATGTTAACTACAGAAATGTAGTCAGGTTGATATTATTAGTACATACTTGAAAAATTATTGTAAGAAACACATCTATAGGTTTACACAAAAACTGCAATGCACATCAGATTTGTTTGCTGTTCAGCATGAAATATCTATATTGGAGCAACATGTGGTACCATGTAAAGAATTCATACATATGCTTTGAAGGATAAGTGTACCAGACCCTTTACTTTGGTTGAAGCATTAGGTAAATGTATTAGAAGCAGTAATTCTGGTGGTATGAAGCACATAGAAAGTGTGTTTGCAGCATGATATTTGTCAAAAAGAAATGCTGGGTATTTCTTGGTAGACGATGTTTTAGAATGAGTGTAGCAAACGAGATTAGTAGCATATAATTGCATTCTTCTGGCATAATTGCATGGACCTCCTATTTGAATCAACAAAAATTAGTGCTCACACATGCTTTTGAAAGCAACAGAAAATGTAATTTGTAGCTGATCAGCTATGCTTTTGAAGCAACAAGAATTATCATTTGAAGCTTGTCATGTATGCTTTTGAAGCAACAGAAAATGACTTATGTAGCTGATCAGGTATGCTTTTGAAGCAACAAAACATGTCTTATGTAGCTGAGCACACATGCTTTTGAAGCAACAGAAAATGTAATTTGTAGCTGATCAGCTATGCTTTTGAAGCAACAAGAATTATCATTTGAAGCTTGTCGAGGTATGCTTTTGAAGCAGCAGTATATAACTATTAGTGCTCGGATCTTGCTGCACACAAATGAGTAACATAGGGAAAAACATAGATCTTTGCTTGCATTAAAACACGAAAAAAGAAGGTCATGATATATATTGCGAAATATGCATTGTTTCCTCATATTGCATTAACATATGCGTCAAAGACAAGGCTTTGTAGTGCACATATAAACGGAGAAATCTAAATGAAGCATCCATCCATTTACATAGCGAAGATCAAAGTTTACATCCGCCCGACAAAAGGACTCCAGAACAACGATCAAACTATAGTAACTCTGCCACAAAAAGACTAGTACTATCAAAACTACAGAAACTCCTACTTGGACTGCAACTTAGCATCCATAAGCTTCTCAACAGACTCTGCGTTGTCTCTATTGTTGATCAGACTTGATGCTATGTACTTGCGAAAATCTGGAATGACCTTGTCATCAAACTCTGCCACCACCTTCCCTGTGAAATGGTCCATGTACAGAAGACAGAAGAATCCACAATCAAACCTGTAGCATGAAAATAAAACATGGAAGCAATTAGTGTGTGAGTTGTATGTTTGGGTAACAATTTGGATTTTGCAAAAAAGGCTCTGAAAACAACGAAACTTACGTTGTCTTCCGCTGTGGATGGTCGAGTGTAGACAAGTTGTAAACGGACCAATCAATCTTTGCTACACTCGACTCATTGACAAGCCTTCGAAGTTTGTGAACTATGAAGTAACAAAAGCAAGTGTAGTTAGTCATTGATTTTTAATACACATATGCTACATGAACTATTTGTATCACTAACCAGATTATTTGCAGGCTTCTTGCAACTTGCTGGTACCATCGGCTTTAAGCAATGAATCAAAAATGTGGTGCTTGCTTGTGCACAAGATTGACGAGAACACACAATCCAGGTGGTAGTCTTTGACAACGGGAAAGTACAGTTACAGAACACCATTGAAACAAATTAAGAACCTTCTGAAGTCTATCATAAATGAGATGCAACAGGAAAAACAAGTTACAAAAATAAAAAGCTCACGAGGTCATCTTTTAGCATTTTTGACTTGCTGACTTCGGACTTGAAATCTTTCATGCATTCTTTTGGATTGAATGTTGCTGGATCGACAATTAGCTTAGACTGAAAAATTCATGACTGTCTTGTTAGATGCTTTGGATTGAATGTTGCTGGAACAATGTTTGAAAAGTTAAGTCGTGGAAGTACTAACCACCATATGCTTGCGAGAATGCATACTTTTTCTTCGCTCGGTTGCTTTTCGCAGCCAATAATGTTGATTCACGGTTGAACTTCTCAGTCCACACATCCATTACCTGGCTATCTAGTGGCATTCGAGGCTTGAGAGAAGCTACAAAGCTTCGTATGTGCAAAAGGAGCGTCCAATCTGAACAAAAGCTTTGCTGCGAAGAAGCATATATAAAAACATAAAAAGGCCGAGTTACATGCTTAGAAGCAAAAAGTTTCATGTAATGAAGCAATACATTTATAATATTGAAACTCCTAAATTGAACCAAAGAAGCACATTGTAGGATCAATTGAAGCAACATCCATTTAATAAAGAAACATACTGTTTTAACAAAAATGCAAATATAACAAAAAATGTGAACTCACGGCATATCATTCTTTGGCTGCCTCTTTAATTTCCGACCATGTATGACAAATTTGTCGTACGTATGAATTGTATCTTGAGAGACCCGAATCTTCTTCATTTTAGGATGTGAAAGCTCATCCTTTGCTGCTCTCTTTGCTCTATTCCTCTTATCAACTGTATCTACCCCAGTAGTAGCATCTTTCTCAACAGAATCCATAATGACATCTGCAGAGGTAGAAGAAAAACAAGGATAAAAAGAGGGTGTGTCAACCAATTGAAACAAAGCATACAAAAGACTATAAAACATTGAAACAGACAGTGCACCTGCACTCTTGGGGCCAATTGGTGTCTTTGGCTCACCCAAAACAGCAGCTTCAACAATGATGAAATTTTGAACGGTTGAATCATTCTCGCTTGCTGCAAAAAAAGAAAAACACAAAAAAGCTGCAGCCATGGAACCCAAGAAATGTTCACAACAAGATATACAAAAAACACATACTTGTAACAGGGGGAATCTTCAGAACAGTCGCGACGAGCGGAGTTATCCACATCGGACTCTTTACCGTGATTCTCCGGAGGATACACGGCGGTTGCAGCGGGTGGTATCTTGAACATCCGCAACAAGCTGGATTCTCCACAGCAGGCGGAGCAGGTGCCTTATTCTCCACAGCAGCCGCAGCAGTTGGATTCTCCACGGCAGCCACATCAGGAGCATTTTCCACGGCAGCCACAACATGTACCATCTCCACATCAGCTCCTGCGGGTGGTTTCTTCAGAACAGTCGCAACAGTTGGATTATCCAGAACAGCCGCACCAGATGGTTTCTTCGTAGCAGTCACGAGGAGGTGGATTAACCACAGCAGCCACATCAGCTGAACAAGATGTTTTTTCGACAGACAGTGGCTTCTCCAACTCAGGCACAGGAACTGGACACATATCAGAAGATGCAGCAGTATCAGCAGTTGATCTAAGACTTGTTCATGCCGGGATTGCATTGAAGAACTCCCATTCTTCGGAACCTTGAGGAAACAAATCCATTGAAGGAGGATCCGGAGCACGGTTCCGAGATTACGCAGATACACCCTCCGGTATCCTAGAACGAAACGGAGATCTCACCGGACTATCAACAGAGTTGAACTCACCGAGTGTACCCTTGTTTAAACGAAGCATCAACAATTATTGCAAGTCTGTGGAACATCCAGGTATGCCGCTGCGAGCATGAACCTCCGGATAATCTTCCATTGCATCGATCAGTAAGTCAACATCTTCTTCAGTTTCATCACCGCTGTTGTGATCTCCGCTGTTGTGATCTCCTTCATCCATTGTATTTTGTCCATCCTTTGCAGCATCCTGTTCTTCTGTAGATACATTGGGATTTGTGCTTTGCTCACCATTTGCTTCTGATGGAAACACAATACTTGGACCATCGCCTTCTTGGATAAGAGCATCAACGTCAACCAATAGAGCGGACATACGCTGAGAATACATGCGTTTCAGCGCAACACCAAGGTTCTTCATAGTTGCTTCGACATCAGCAGCATAAATAGCCTTATGCTTATCGTACGAGTGCTTGTAACGAGCTGGAATCTACAAAAGAAATAGCAAAATTTGATTATTACTGAAGCAAAAATAGGTTGCAGCAAATGTAGAATGAAGAATACTTGATAAAACCAGCATGAACTAAGCAGCAGCAAAAAGCAAAAGTTAATAAAGCAAAACTATAATAGTAAGGCAGACATTAAAAAACATGCTAAGGTACAAAATTTAAAAGGTAGCAACATTTAATAATATGTAATGAAGCTTTCAATTAGAACTAAAGAGACAAGTGGAAATCATCATTGAAGCACTTATATAAAGCCTACTAGCAAAAACATAAAAAAAGCAATTGCTTATATTGAAAAAGTAGCAGCTTTCAATTGAAGCCAATGAAGCAAAACTATAACAGTATGGCAGCAATTTAAAAAGTCTAAGGTAGCAACCTGAAAATTATCGAGATAAAACCTTTTAAAAAAGTAGTCTAATGCGGGAAACAAATTTTGATATATTGGTTACCTCCAATTCCTGGCTGTTTGGAAAACCAGGAACAAGCCATTCATTCGAGTGATGCCGATGGGTTAACTTCGACATCTTCACCAGCTTTCACCGGTTTCAGGCGGTTGAACGGTTTGAGCATATGGAGTACTTGAGAACGGAAGAAACCGCAAAAACATCGAAGCCAAAAGAAAAATAATTATTGAACATGTATACATATAAGAAGGATGCACAAATAGCCAACAAG
>NC_061513.1:90077205-90200820 GCF_022539505.1 Lolium rigidum
ATGCTCAAACCGTTCAACCGCCCGAAACCGGTGAAACCGGTGAAGATGTCGAAGTTAACCCATCGGCATCACCTGAATGAATGGCTTGTTCCTGGTTTTCCAAACAGCCAGGAATTGGAGGTAACCAATATATCAAAATTTGTTTCCTGCATTAGACTACTTTTTTAAAAGGTTTTATCTGATAATTTTCAGGTTGCTACCTTAGACTTTTTAAATTGCTGCCATACTGTTATAGTTTTGCTTCATTGGCTTCAATTGAAAGCTGCTACTTTTTCAATATAAGCAATTGCTTTTTTTATGTTTTTGCTAGTAGGCTTTATATAAGTGCTTCAATGATGATTTCCACTTGTCTCTTTAGTTCTAATTGAAAGCTTCATTACATATTATTAAATGTTGCTACCTTTTAAATTTTGTACCTTAGCATGTTTTTTAATGCTGCCTTACTATTATAGTTTTGCTTTATTAACTTTTGCTTTTTGCTGCTGCTTAGTTCATGCTGGTTTTATCAGTATTCTTCATTCTACATTTGCTGCAACCTATTTTTGCTTCAGTAATAATCAAATTTTGCTATTTCTTTTGTAGATTCCAGCTCGTTACAAGCACCTGTACGATAAGCATAAGGCTATTTATGCTGCTGATGTCGAAGCAACTATGAAGAACCTTGGTGTTGCGCTGAAACGCATGTATTCTCAGCGTATGTCCGCTCTATTGGTTGACGTTGATGCTCTTATCCAAGAAGGCGATGGTCCAAGTATTGTGTTTCCATCAGAAGCAAATGGTGAGCAAAGCACAAATCCCAATGTATCTACGGAAGAACGAGGATGCCGCAAAGGATGGACAAAATACAATGGATGAAGGAGATCACAACAGCGGAGATCACAACAGCGGTGATGAACCGAAGAAGATGTTGACTTACGGACCGATGCAATGGAAGATTATCCGGAGGTTCATGCTCGCAGCGGCATACCAGATGTTCCACAGCCTGCAATAATTGTTGATGCTTCGTTTAAACAAGGGTACACTGGTGAGTTCAACTCTGTTGATAGTCCGGTGAGATCTCCGTTTCGTTCTAGGATACCAGAGGGTGTATCTGCAGAATCCTGGAACCGTGCTCCGGATCCTCCTTCAATGGATTTGTTTCCTCAAGGTTCCGAAGAATGGGAGTTCTTCAATGCAATCCCGGATGCAACAAGTCTTAGATCAACCGCCGATATCGCTGCATCTTCTGATATGTGTCCAGTTCCTGTGCCTGAGTTGGAGAAGCCACTGTCTGTCGAAAAAACATCTTGTTCAGCTGATGTGGCTGCTGTGGTTAATCCACCTCCTGCAGCTGTTCTGAAGAAACCATCTGGTGCGGCTGTTCTGGATAATCCAACTGTTGCGACTGTTCTGAAGAAACCACCTGCAGGAGCTGATGTGGAGATGGTACATGTTGTGGCTGCCGTGGGAAATGCACCTGATGTGGCTGCCGTGGAGAATCCAACTGCTGCGGCCGCTGTGGAGAATAAGGCACTCGCTCCGCCTGCTGTGGAGAATCCAGTTGTTGCGGATGTTCTGAAGATACCACCCGCTGCAACTGCCGTGTATCCTCCGGAGAATCACGGTAAAGAGTCTGATGTGGATAACCTGCCTGCTGCGACTGTTCTGAAGATTCCACCTGTTACAAGTATGTGTTTTTTATATATCTTTTTGTGAACATTTCTTGGGTTCCATGGCTGCAGCTTTTTTGTGTTTTTGTTTTTTTGCAGCAAGCGAGAATGATTCAACCGTTCAAAATTTCATCATTGTTGAAGCTGCTGTTTTGGGTGAGCCAAAGACACCAATTGGCCCCAAGAGTGCAGGTGCACTGTCTGTTTCAACGTTTTATAGTCTTTTGTATGCTTTGTTTCAATTGGTTGACACACCCTCTTTTTTTCCTTGTTTTTCTTCTACCTCTGCAGATGTCATTATGGATTCTGTTGAGAAAGATGCTACTACTGGGGTAGATACAGTTGATAAGAGGAATAGAGCAAAGAGAGCAGCAAAGGATGAGCTTTCACATCCTAAAATGAAGAAGATTCGGGTCTCTCAAGATACAATTCATACGTATGACAAATTTGTCATACATGGTCGGAAATTAAAGAGGCAGCCAAAGAATGATATGCCGTAAGTTCACATTTTTTGTTATATTTGTATTTTTGTTAAAACAGTATGTTTCTTTATTAAATGGATGTTGCTTCAATTGGTACTACAATGTGCTTCTTTGGTTCAATTTAGGAGTTTCAATATTATAAATGTATTGCTTCATTACATGAAACTTTTTGCTTCTAAGCATGTAACTGGCCTTTTTTATGTTTTTATATATGCTTCTTCGCAGCAAAGCTTTTGTTCAGATTGGACGCTCCTTTTGCACATACAGAAGCTTTGTAGCTTCTCTCAAGCCTCGAATGCCACTAGATAGCCAGGTAATGGATGTGTGGACTGAGAAGTTCAACCGTGAATCAACATTATTGGCATGCGAAAAGCAACCGAGCGAAGAAAAAGTATGCATTCTCGCAGCATATGGTGGTTAGTACTTCCACGACTTAACTTTTCAAACATTGTTCCAAGCAACATTCAATCCAGCATCTAACAAGACAAGTCATGAATTTTTCGGTCTAAGCTAATTGTCGATCCAAAGAACATTCAATCCAAAAGAATGCATGAAAGATTTCAAGTCCGAAGTCGCCAAGTCAAAAATGCTAAAAGATGACCTCGTGAGCTTTTTATTTTTGTAACTTGTTTTTCCTCGTTGCATCTCATTTATGGTAGACTTCGAAGGTTCTTAATTTGTTTCAATGGTGTTCTGCAATCTGTACTTTCTCGTTGTCAAAGACTACCACCGGATTGTGTGTTCTCGTCAATCTTGTGCACAAGCGAGTACCACATTTTTGATTCATTGCTTAAAGCTGATGGTACCAGACAAGTTGCAAGAAGCTGCAAATAATCTGGTTAGTGATACAAATAGTTCATGTAGCATATGTGTATTAAAAATCAATGACTAACTACACTTGCTTTTGTTACTTCATAGTTCACAAACTTCAGGAGGCTTGTCAATGAGTCAGGTGTAGCAAAGATTGGTTGGTCCGTTTACAACTTGTCTACACCTGACCATCCACAACAGAAGACAACGTAAGTTTCGTTGTTTTCAGAGCCTTTTTTGCAAAATCCAAATTGTTACCCAAACATACAACTCACACACTAATTGCTTCCATGTTTTATTTTCATGCTACAGGTTTGATTGTGGATTCTTCTGTCTTCTGTACATGGACCATTTCACAGGGAAGGTGGTGGCAGAGTTTGATGACAAGGTCATTCCAGATTTTCGCAAGTACATAGCATCAAGTCTGATCAACAATAGAGACAACGCAGAGTCTGTTGGGAAGCGTATGGATGCTGAGTTGCAGTCCAAGTAGGAGTTTCTGTAGTTTTGATAGTACTAGTCTTTTTGTGGCAGAGTTACTATAGTTTGATCGTTGTTCTGGAGTCCTTTTGTCGGGCGGATGTAAACTATGATCTTCGCTATGTAAATGGATGGATGCTTCATTTAGATTTCTCCGTTTATATGTGCACTACAAAGCCTTGTCTTTGACGCATATGTTAATGCAATATGAGGAAACAATGCATATTTCGCAATATATATCATGACCTTCTTTTTTCGTGTTTTAATGCAGCAAAGATCTATGTTTTTCCCTATGTTACTCATTTGTGTGCAGCAAGATCTGAGCACTAATAGTTATATACTGCTGCTTCAAAAGCATACCTGACAAGCTTCAAATGATAATTCTTGTTGCTTCAAAAGCATAGCTGATCAGCTACAAATTACATTTTCTGTTGCTTCAAAAGCATGTGTGCTCAGCTACATAAGACATGTTTTGTTGCTTCAAAAGCATACCTGATCAGCTACATAAGTCATTTTCTATTGCTTCAAAAGCATACATGACAAGCTTCAAATGATAATTCTTGTTGCTTCAAAAGCATAGCTGATCAGCTACAAATTACATTTTCTGTTGCTTTCAAAAGCATGTGTGAGCACTAATTTTTGTTGATTCAAATAGGAGGTCCATGCAATTATGCCAGAAGAATGCAATTATATGCTACTAATCTCCTTTGCTACACTCATGCTAAAACATTGTCTACCAAGAAATACCCAGCATTTCTTTTTGACAAATATCATGCTGCAAACACACTTTCTATGTGCTTCATACCACCAGAATTACTGCTTCTAATACATTTACCTAATGCTTCAACCAAAGTAAAGGGTCTGGTACACTTATCCTTCAAAGCATATGTATGAATTCTTTACATGGTACCACATGTTGCTCCAATATAGATATTTCATGCTGAACAGCAAACAAATCTGATGTGCATTGCAGTTTTTGTGTAAACCTATAGATGTGTTTCTTACAATAATTTTTCAAGTATGTACTAATAATATCAACCTCGACTACATTTACGTAGTTAACATTATCGCAGCATCTATAACCTCAACTCAACGCCCGCAGCCCTTGCTTCGTCGACTTGTCTTGCAAGTTTCATCCATGTGCATTCTTGTATCGTGTGACCTTCTTCATTGCAATAGGGACATTTTTTCACCCTTGCCTTCCTCTTCATTGCGAGTTCCTTCTTGGTCTTGGGTTCACTCGCCTTCTTCGTCTTTTTTGTTTGCTTCTTCTCTTAGCTCGATCAAAGGCTTATGTCGCTTTTACGTTTCTTTTGGACGTCCTTTAGGTTTGTTCCTGGGTGGGTTTCGCAGGTTGCCACTTCCTTGTGCTTCATCTACTCGTTGCTTCATTACCCTTATGACCTCGCTTCATGTCGTTCCAGTCGCATATCTTCTTGCTTGTTCTTCGCATTCCATTTCGAGCTCTCCTCATGTTAGTTACAATTTTACTTGCTTCATCAACCATACTTGACACAATTGCATATGTATCTTCAGCGTAGCAAGCATCCGAAGCAAGATTGTTCATCTTCCCGCACAAGTGCATTGTACTTCGAGTGTGTTGGTTGTAGGAACCCCAAATCTGATTGTGTTTGCGCCGGGTCCGGTGGAGTTGTTGTTGCCGCAGCGAGACCAGCGATGAAGCAAGTACCTTGCTGGTATTTCTTGGACATTTAGGTGCACCATCACTCGATGATGTGTGCGCATAAAAGACCACACATCTCGAATGTGTTGCAACCACAACTATACAATGATTCCGCAAAGCATCAACTTCAACTCGATATGTTTTAACATCAAGTCCAATGTTTGGAATAAGGTCGAAACTCAACTTTTCTGCTTCAACATGAATTGGATGAAACCTTGTTGATGTCGAAATCATTTTCTCGGAACCTTTCAAACACTTCGGGGTGTAGAATTTCGAGATTGTGCCTCAATGCTCCAACTCGCAGAAAATGATAGTTGCAAACATAAACAACTATTAGATATTGTAGATATATATTATTACATTTCATTGTCTGCAAGCATATATGAACAAATCGAAAGTTGCATCATGAGGAAGTTGGATATATGTAACCTTCCCCAAAGAGGTCTCCCTGTTGTCTCCATGGTGAAACCTCGCATTATCTTCACGATCTAGCATCAAGTTCTCGGCACAATTCATATTGCTGCACAAAATTCCACACGGATTCACTTGGTCGAACTAGCTTTTTGAAATACGAATTCAGCCCTTCGGATCTTCCAGTTGTAGATGTAAACGGGAAGAATCCGTGCTCGAAATAGACAGGTGCCCATTTTTTTCGATCTGTCCCACATGTTCCGTAGGTGTTTGTTTTCGGACATTGAGTGTACTTGCGAGCATGTGCTTCCAGCAGTACTCAAATTGTTCGGGTGAATCTGTCCCATATATGCAGGAATAGAAAGCATCAGCAAAAGGGTGCCCATCAACTAATTTTGGACCGAGTTTCCTTCTCGCCAAGTTCACCACATGGTAGAAGCAACATCTCGTGTATTGAGTGAGGGAAAACTTTGGATATTGCATTACCAATTTGCTGATCTTGATCTGTCATTATATGATCAGGAGCCACTTGATTCATCGCCATCATCCACCTTTCAAAAACCCACTTGAATGTTTCAAATGTTTCATCAGGTAGCAAAGCACAGCCCAACACAATTGTGTGTGTATGGTTATTTATCCCGACTATTGGCGCAAAAGGCATATTGTATCTATTAGTACGTAAGGTAGTGTCAAAAAAGACACGAGTCCTTGTACTTTGGATACAACGACCTAGTTCTCCCGTCCACCTGCATCGAGCCCTTACAGACATTATTCTCATCCAAGTTGTGTTGCATAAAAGAAGCTCGGGCTTTCAGCCTTTTCTTTTTTCAAAGTACTCAATTGTCAGACTCATGTCTCGCAGCGAGACATCATTACGAAGCATTGTTCTTATGTTCGAAACATCTCTCTTCACATAACCCAATGTCCTCAGGTCACCACCACGAACATTTCCTAGGCACCCCATAATCTGAGCAAGTACTAATGTTTTGATTATGCAAGGTTTGCAAGCAATCGAAAGTCCTCTTCCGGCACCTTCCTATGTGAGCGGTAATATCTGCGTCGCCCTAGTTGCTTCACCATAGGGTGTGTGTGATCCTCTGTGAAAACTATCACTGTCCAACGACCGTTTCGCTTGCCAACATGCATATGTGCTTTGCAATCGTAGCGCAACAGTCTGTTTCGTTGCCTTGTATCAGACAGGTCCATCTGCAGCCCTTTATTTTTTGATTGTTTCTCCGCGGTGAAGCTGCTCATGTCAACTGGACTATCCATCATATTTGCAGCAGAATCTTTTCTCGTTTTGGTTTCCTTGAGTTGCAGCAGAAGTTTTCCCGGCATGGACGCACTCGAACACCCCGTTCGGCATTGTATCCTTTGGTACATTGCGTGTCGTATCGTATTTTGTGTTTCCTATTCTTATGCCAAACCCTGTTTTGTAGGCATAGTCATTGTAGACTTTATATGCTTCTTCTAGATCATCGAATTCCATGCCAACATAAGGAACAATTGGCCGTGAAGATATCTCATCAATCGCTTCTTCAGCAGCATTCCCATCGGCAACACTTTCTCGGCCCCGGAACAAACGTAGCACTTTCGGCCCCGGCACAAAAGAAGAACTTCCTGGTTCCGGTACAAACTCAGCATTTTCATTCACCGTAGCATCAACACCACAATTATCTTCATACCGTCTGGTTGAGATCAAACCCTCCTAGAATGCCGTCGACAACAAACCTCTGCAAACATTTTTAGTTATGGTTAGTTGATACAATTTTTAGTTATGTTGTATGGCAGCACAACAAAAATTAGTTGAACATCGTTTTGCATTAACTACAGTGCTTCAATGAAACAATATGAGAAAATAATATGACACCACAGACTAACCTTTTGATCATTGAAACACTATTTTTCCGAATAAATTCACATCTCGCTACCTAGTATAAGAAAATGCTACCCAAACAGCTCACTGTGCAAACAAACATGAAGCAATGTCACTTTAGTTGCAATAGTGTACAAAATCATCCACACAAAGCATCTGCTACATTGAAGCACTAGGACAACATGTCAATCATCATGAGGACAGAAACCATCCGAAACCCTAGCGAGCATTAGCAACAACTAATTGCGGACGGGATCACTCACCGAAGCGACGAGGTTCTTCAATCTCGGGATCCCGAGTAAAAATTACTTCAGTGGTTGTTGTAGCGAGGACGAAAACCTTGCAGCAGATCACCCTCTCCGGCGCTTGCCCGAGCACCCTCACATCGTCGGGGATGACCATGGTTTGAAGCAGAGAAGGATGCCACCTTCGATGGTGGCGCGGCCGAGTGATTTGGATCACCTTCGGAGGGGAAGAGGATTGATCGGAGTAGGTGGGCCATCCTCCCGCCCGTCGATTGCTGCAGCGTCCTCCGGCGATTGCTACCGGCGCGCCGCCGCGCCAGCGCCGCGCCGCGATCGCCGTCTTCCGCCGAGATCTCGTCCAGTGGTGGTGAGCTTGCCGCGAGCAAACGAAGGTTGCTTCAATGAAGCATAAGCGGGAGAGAGGGAGGAGCTCCGACGACAGTCCAATTAAATGCATCAACGGTTACCGATCCGGAGGCTCGCGTCTACGTGATCACGATCTAATTAAATGCATCAACTGCTACCGATCCGAGGCTCGGCGTTCGTGCCTCGGAGGATCCTCGCGCGGTCCTTTTATGTATGTTAATGTCAAGATATTATCCAAGTGGTATGTAGCAACCATTTTGCTTTGGTATGATGCATTTATAGGTTTGCCAACAATGTATGTCACAATTAGTAGGTTCCATTTTTCATTCACCGTAGCATCAACACCACAATTATCTTCATACTCGCTGGTTGAGATCAAACCCTCCTAGAATGCTGTCAGCAACAAACCTCTCGCAAACATTTTTAGTTATGGTTAGTTGATACAATTTTTAGTTATGTTGTATGGCAGCACAACAAAAATTAGTTGAACATCGTTTTGCATTAACTACGGTGCTTCAATGAAACAATATGAGAAAATAATATGACACCACAGCCTAACCTTTTGATCATTGAAACACTATTTTTCCGAATAAATTCACATACTGCTACCTAGTATAAGAAAATGCTACCCAAACAGACTACCGTGCAAACAAACATGAAGCAATGTCACTTTAGTTGCAATAGTGTACAAAATCATCCACACAAAGCATCTCGCTACATTGAAGCACTAGGACAACATGTCAATCATCATGAGGACAGGAAACCATCCGAAACCCTAGCAGCATTAGCAACAACTAATTGCGACAGGATCACTCACCGAAGCGACAGAGTTCTTCAATCTCGGGATCCTGAGTAAAAATTACTTCAGGGTTGTTGTAGCGAGGACAAAAACCTTGCAGCAGATCACCCTCTCCGGCGCTTGCCCGAGCACCCTCACATCGTCGGGGACGACCATGGTTTGAAGCGAGAGAAGGATGCCACCTTCGATGGTGGCGCGGCCAGGTGATTTGGATCACCTTCGGAGGGGAAGAGGATTGATCGGAGTAGGTGGGCCATCCTCCCGCCGTCGATTGCTGCAGCGTCCTCCGGCGATTGCTACCTGGCGCGCCGCCGCGCCGCGCCGCGATCGCCGTCTTCCGCCGAGATCTGTCCAGGGTGGTGAGCTTGCTGCGAGCAAACAGAAGGTTGCTTCAATGAAGCATAAGCGGGAGAGAGGGAGGGGGAGCTCCAGATCGGACGGTCCTAATTAAATGTATCAACGGTTACCGATCCGGAGGCTCGGTCGTTCTGTGCCTCCGGAGGATCCTCAGCGCGGTCCTTTTATGTATGTTAATGTCAGCATATTATCCAGTGGTATGTAGCAACCATTTTGCTTTGGTATGATGCATTTATAGGTTTGCCAGCAATGTATGTCACAATTAGTAGGTTCCATTTTTCATTCACCGTAGCATCAACACCACAATTATCTTCATACTGCTGGTTGAGATCAAACCCTCCTAGAATGCTGTCAGCAACAAACCTCTGCAAACATTTTTAGTTATGGTTAGTTGATACAATTTTTAGTTATGTTGTATGGCAGCACAACAAAAATTAGTTGAACATCGTTTTGCATTAACTACAGTGCTTCAATGAAACAATATGAGAAAATAATATGACACCACAGCTAACCTTTTGATCATTGAAACACTATTTTTCTGAATAAATTCACATCTGCTACCTAGTATAAGAAAATGCTACCCAAACAGCTACTGTGCAAACAAACATGAAGCAATGTCACTTTAGTTGCAATAGTGTACAAAATCATCCACACAAAGCATCTGCTACATTGAAGCACTAGGACAACATGTCAATCATCATGAGGACAGGAAACCATCCGAAACCCTAGCAGCATTAGCAACAACTAATTGCAGACAGGATCACTCACCGAAGCAGCTGGTTCTTCAATCTCAGGATCCTGAGTAAAAATTACTTCAGGGTTGTTGTAGCGAGGACGAAAACCTTGCAGCAGATCACCCTCTCTGGCGCTTGCCTGAGCACCCTCACATCGTCGGGGACGACCATGGTTTGAAGCAGAGAAGGATGCCACCTTCGATGGTGGCGCGGCCAGGTGATTTGGATCACCTTCGGAGGGGAAGAGGATTGATCGGAGTAGGTGGGCCATCCTCCCGCCGTCGATTGCTGCAGCGTCCTCCGGCGATTGCTACCTGGCGCGCCGCCGCGCGCGCGCGCGATCGCCGTCTTCCGCCGAGATCTGTCCAGGGTGGTGAGCTTGCTGCGAGCAAACAGTAAGGTTGCTTCAATGAAGCATAAGCGGGAGAGAGGGAGGGGGAGCTCCAGATCGGACGGTCCTAATTAAATGCATCAACGGTTACCGATCCGGAGGCTCGGTCGTTCTGTGCCTCCGGAGGATCCTCAGCGCGGTCCATATGCAAAATATCCAATACATCCGTGTGACCTTTTCTGGTTGTTTTGTTGCCCAAAAAGTTCAGTTTGGTTAGATGGGCTGCATTGACGTCTCACCTTCTTAAATACTCCCTAAATTTGGGACGGAGATTTTAGCTCCTGCTCCTTGCTGTATATAAAAATTAAAAAATCATAGTTATGTGTTTTTAAAAAATAGAAAAAATCATGTTGTAGCTGATGATTATCCCACAAACGTACAAATTTCAATTTTAAATATTTTTCTAGGCTACACAAAAATGGCAAGTTTGCATATTTCAAATCTCTAAATTTTAATAGAAATTTTTTGTTTAGCCTACAGTATAAAGAATTTCACATCATAATTGTGTAAAGTTGTAGGTTACGCCATTTACTGTGTGCATATTTAATTTCAGATTTTTCTAAAACCAATGGGTATGATCGATTTTTTATTTCTTATAAACAACATGAGCACTAGTGCCCAAGAGTAAAATTTGGCATCTTTTTTGTTCTTTGGTCCGACCATGGCTGCTTCGAGGGGTTGACCTTCTCGGGGCAAATCCTATTTAATGCTTCACGCGAAGGGAAGCAAGTCGATGTGTACCCCTTTTAAAGCTATATTTTCTGAACGGGTCTGCCCATTAGACCCCAGGTGGTTCGGATTTTTTTGGTTTTAAGAAGATTCTACAATGATTCGGTTCGACTGGAAGTGGTGGAGTCGGTTCGAGAAGGTTTTACGTCATTTACTATGTGCATATTTAATTACAAATTCTTCTAGAATTAGTGCATCTGATTTTTGATTTCTTATAAAAAAACATGAGCACTAGTGCCTAGGAGTCAAAGACACTTTCCGCAAAATTTGGCATTTTTATTTTCTTTTTTGTTCTTTGGTCTGACCATGGCTGCTTCGAGGGGTTGACCTTCTCGGAGCAAATCCTATTTAACGCTTCATACGAAGGGAAGAAAGTCGACGTGTAACCCTTTTTAAGCTATAGTTTGTAAACGGGTATGCCCATTAGACACAGGTGGTTCGGATTTTTTTGTTTTAGGAAGATTCTACAATGTTTCGGTTTCTCTATATTCCGGTTTCTTCCTTTTTATTTATTTGTTTGGTTATTACCCCTTTTTGTTTTTAGTTCTTAATTTTTGAACATTTTCATGTTTGAATAATTTAAAAATATGAACATATTCTGGATTTGAATAATTTTTTAGTCCGAACTTTTCAAAAATTTGAAGTCTGAATATTTTAGAATTCTGAATAATTTTCAGAAGGAGTATGGAAGAGACTAGAAGTGATAGAGGACAACCAAAGTTGACGTGGGTAGAGGCGGTAAAAAGAGACTTGAGGGATTGGAGTGCACCTAAAGTCTTAGCTCTTGATACGACTGTATGATGATCATGGATTCATATGTTGAAATCTTAGTTACTCGCTTTTTTTCTTCCTTTCTTTCTCCTTATTTTGGTTTTTTTCTGTTGTATTTCATATCTAGCCTACCCCAATTTGCTTCGGAGAAAGGCTTTGATGTTTTTGTTGTTGTTGAATGTAATATCCCAGGTTTAGAGGCAATAAAATGAGAGAACACCAAAGTGTGCATTGCATTCATGCATAGAAAATCCGGGGAATTTTCGCGCTTTCAAATAAAACTTACCACAAGAATCGAAGTTTCACTTGACTTGCTGGAATTGAAGTAGATCATCAAGTCAAGCGCTATAAACTTCACTGTGATCTTTGTTAAAACCTTGTTTTGGGTAGAGATGATTTGATCTATGTGCTAGATTAAATGGAATTAGTTTTACAACAAACAACACCTTAAGTGAGGATTAAATACCAGATCCTATGAAGGATCATAACATGGTATTCCTTACCACAACACATTCTCTAAGAATCAAACCCTAACTTAATAACACTCAAAAGTTAGCAACTACCTTTGTGTGGAATTTAATTCACTTCTAAATAAGGTAAACCATAGGGTTTAAAGTGCATAAAAACCACACATTCTTATTTAAATCATAACTTATTAAATTTATGGAATATCATAAAACTAAATCTATTTACATTACAAATTATAGTTCAAACTATTTAAATAAAACCATCCACAAGATATTTTGTAACAAATGCCATTTGGCTATCAAAGATAAGTCATATGAGAGGATAATGATCATGCCACATGTGATGAAAATATCTACATGACTTGCTTTCCAAGCTATGCCACCTCATGCTCAAAGGATTGCTATGGATGAGGGCATGACAACCAAGCACCTTACTCATCAAACCAACACAAGAGTCACCACCTATGTGTCATGACACTAGAGCTTGCCCAAGCCTATAAATAGAGCCACACCCTCCATCCATTTGGTCATCTTGTAGCATGATACAAGGAAACACACACATAGAGCCACTCTATACATTAGCTAGGATCAAGATGAAGAAGCTAGGAGGTGGAGGCATACCACAAGATGTAGGTTAATCAGATTTCATGAAGAACAAGCTACAGAAGATACCAAGGTAGAATTCCTAGGAAAACCATATATTTAGAGGATCATATCATCATCTCTTAAGTAGAATCTTAGGATATTCCAAGACATTGAGAAGTGAGGGAAGTTATAATACTAATCATAGCCATGCCCATACAAGAATACTAGAGTAGTACTAATCCTAGTTGTTCAAGACAACATTTGATCATGGAGTTGAGAACCTTATTCCAATAGCAATACCTTAGTAAACCAATTCCATAATCATCATAACTTGGTACTAATTATAAACCCTAAGAATCTAGGATGAGTGTGATGAGAGGAATATTGAAGAGGGATTAGTGAGTAATGAGTGGATTTTTTCTAATGCATGATTATACCTTGTAGATATAAATGATAAGCTAAACCCATGTTATTAATAGATCTCATCTATCACATAAAATAATAAGTATATCACTAGTAGTTAACCCCAAACCAATCCTCATGCCTTGTGTAGAGGAGTAATCCTAGTCAATTAAACATAACCAAGCTTATGCTCATACCTAATCCTAGTTGTGTATCACTTGGGTGATCACTACTAAAACCCTAGACCACATTTTGGATTTCAATCCAAATATCACTTTGGAATATAAGAAGAACCCTGCCATGCCTCATGCCTATTTAATACTTCAAATAGTGAAGTATTCCCAAAACCCTAAACCTTGTCCTTTGGAATCAATCCCACATAAAACATTGTCATAACTTGTGTATCATGGATCACAAGTATAAGCCAAGCCATATATACTTTAGAACTAAATGTCATTTGGTGAGTAGAGTGAAACCTATATCTAATCCTACTTGATATTCCAAGTACCTTGTTTAGTTGACCAAATAGGAAAATCTATCATAGTTTGGACCATCACCTTAGCAAATGAAGTAACCATGATGAACTTGGGATTTATTTTAAGTAATCCATGCTAGAAATTGCTATGCAAGATTACTAAATATAGAGTTTATCTCACCACTTTTCTTAAACCCTTAGAAACAATTATCCACATAAAATCATGATCCAATTCCATCCTCGGTATCATTTATTTTAAATCTAGCCATATTTAAAATACATATGAACCACCAATATTGTTAAGTACATTAGCAAACCCTACTCATATGTTCATCATGCAAATGTTATAAATTTCAAATCACTTAAACAAATTTGGTTCCTAAATAAAAGGGCAATTTAAATGAATCCTAAATTCATAACTATTTTGAATTTGGAATTGTGTCTCATAATAACACAAAATAAATCAATGGTTGTTTAAAAATTAAACAATATAGTGAGTATCATTATAAAATTATTATGATATTCAAATACTTTAGATCCTGCAAAACAAAACAGAATTCAAATTAGAATTCAAACAACAAAATAGAAAATAGGAAATATAAAACAGAAATTTGAAAATAGAAAAGAGGGGGAACATACCTGTCCAGGCCGCAGCAGCCGAAGCCAACCCAACAGCAGCCCACGTCGAAGCCCAGGAGCAGTCCAGCCCATGTCCAAATACCGTTTCGCGTGCGTCAAGAATCGTGCGAGGAGAATACATTTCGTCGTCGTCTCTGAGCTCGACAGCGCGGCGGAGCCAGTAGGCCATGATCTCGTCGTCGATAAGCATGCCTTGGACGTTGCGAGACACTCAGAACCATGCCCAACCTCTCTCGCGTCCGAGCCTATCCGCGTACGAGAAGATCTTTGCCAAACGGAAGCTTCCAGAGACCGCCACCTCCCGACCATGGCCGTCGCCGTGTCGAGACCTCAGGGCTTCCCTTGGTCTATAAATAGGTGGAGGGCATCGTCATGCACGCCTTGTTCGCCTCCACCACTCCATTGCTGCTTAGACACCCTCTATCTCTCACATTCATCCACTCTCTGTCGCCGGAATCGAAGACGAAGCCGACGGAGGAAGCCACCCCAGCCTCCGGCGCGTGGTCCAGGAGGAGCGCATGGACTCAAGGAGCATCTGGGAGGAGCCCAACATCTAGGGGAGCCGTGTAGAGGATCAATTTCCTCGTTCCCTTCTGCAGCACATCACCTGGAAATCTTCAACCGCCGTCGTCTCCGTCGACCATCGCCGGAGCCGACCACGCCATCATGTTCAGGGTGAGCATACGCCTCTGTAGAGCTAGATCTCGCATCCTAGAACCTCATGTAGCCTCTGAATCGATTCTCGCCGGAGTATCACCGCCACAGAGCTCGTCGTCGGTGACGCTCCGGTGATGCTCTTGCCAAACCAACACCACCAGTCGATTCGCCTTGCAGTACTCGTTCAGAAACACCTAGTCGCGCATCTCGGGAGGCCGTAAATCGGCGGCGCCACAATCTGCTGACCGCCGGCGTTTAACCGTCGGTGAGGTCAAAGTTCCTGGTCAACTGTGACCAGTCCTTGCTTGCGTGGAAGCCGACGTGGACACAAGCCCCTCCAGTCAGTGACTGTGGGTGTGTACCGTTTGGGTGCGTTTAGTTTATCGGTTCTAATTTAAAAACCAGTAAATTGCTGAAATTTTGCAAAAATAGATAAAATTCATTTCAACTCAGAAAAATATAAATAATATATCAAAATGCTCACAAAAATAAACTCTATTCAAATAAAATATAAAACAAAAATGTGTGACAAAATAAAAATCCATTTATTTTTAACTTCATTAATTATGCCTTTTCATTTATTTAAAACACAATTTGAATTCAGGAAATTAGTGAAGCTCCAAAATTAAATTTTAACTATTCAATAACTAATTAAAATGTTAAGATTAATTTTCTTGATCATATTTTCATCAATTAAAATATTAGTGGTAATTCATAAACCCTAATTTGCAAATTACCATTTACTATTTCTTTAAATAAAGAAAGAAAATACCAACAACTAATATTATTTTGGGTAATCCAAAACTTGTTTACTTAAACATATTTAGTTAACAAGTTAAGTATTTTTAAAAGTAATAACAATTGTTAAACCCTAGTTTTTAATTAAACTTAAATAGGAGTTACCCAATTATTAATTCTTGTGAAAATTAATAAAATGTTAAAGCCATTATTAATTTTGTTTCAAAGTAATTAGTGACCACATCTCTATAACCAATTATCATCTAAAGAGTTCTATCATAGTTAGAAACCCTAGTTCTAATATAAGTAAGACCTTGAACCCATTATTTTATGTGATCATTCCACCTTAGAAACAACTCTAAAACCCTAGTTATGTGTCACATGTGATCATGTGAGATTTACTTGACATATAGAACCCTAATAAGCAACAATTGAATGCATGCTCATGATCCACTAGCATAAAACCAAGTCACATGAGATTAGTATTCCATGTCCCTATTCTTAATTAAAACCTATATGAATCCCTAGTGTCACTTAGGAGCAAACCCTAACTTGTTAATTGGATTAGTACCAATGATCACCACTCCTATCTACCATACCATTAGGACCAATCTCAACCATCAAACCCTAGTAGAATCCTAGTGATGAACCCTAACATCAATTGTGTGTAGTAATGCACATAACATGCTCCCATCTCACTAAACCCTAATTAGAGAGTAATAAACCACTTAGCTTAGAAACCATTAAGTGATTACTTAGTGAAGAAAATGTGAAGCCATAGTAAACCCTAACTCATAGCAACACCTTGACCATCATTCTTTGATATGATACCCATAATCAACCATAGTAATAAACATGTTAATACTTGCTACATATAGACCAAATCTATTTAAGAACCAACTAGTTCCTATAAGAGAACTAAATGAATCCAATAGTAAACCCTAGAAAGCCATAGCTCCTATGTATAGTAGTTCATATTCTTAATTAACATGTTCTTCAAAAGTTATTCTTTTGAAGTATAATACAAGTAATCATCAACCATGTCCTGTAGAACTTAAAATTGACAACCGCTCTTTACATATTGTTCAACTACAAGTCCTTTATGTGTGTGCTTGTTATGATGTCTTATATCACTTGGTTATGATGCTAATATAACCAAACCCTAATAAGAACCTTGTTTGAGAACCATCCTAAAAGTGCAACACACCCTAAAGAAATCTTTACAACTCATCCATCCTAAATTACCGAGGTTAGGTTACGCTCGGGACGATTGCATCTCATACTATGCATTATAGCATCCTTGCCAGTTCTGTAAACAATGTCCTTACCGGACGATGATGGTATTTCAGCATTTGGAGT
Organism: Lolium rigidum; assembly: GCF_022539505.1. Lineage (NCBI taxonomy): Eukaryota > Viridiplantae > Streptophyta > Magnoliopsida > Poales > Poaceae > Lolium > Lolium rigidum. The sequence continues at coordinate 90,094,312 of NC_061513.1, forward strand.
TCTCACGTATCGAAGCTTTTGCCTGCATAATCTTGCGATCAAGAAAGGCAAGTTCATCGCTTGCTCATGTCATTTGATTATTTTTATCAAACTATATGCAAAGTACTATACTTATCACTCTTGCATGGAAAAGCAAAGTATTATTTTACAATTATGAATATGACTATGTGGTGGGCAATGGAACCATGGTATGTGTTGATATGGTGGAGGTTCCATTGCATGGGTTTTATTAACCTAGGAGTAATTACCAATGCCGTCCTGTGATTCTAGCGCCGTACATACCGCGTTAACCATAAGATCTATAATGGCTCTAGGGAAGCCAGCTGTATCTTTTCCCTCCTACACGCCAACGGACTGGTTAGAGCTGCGGGGTGCTGGAGGCACTGCCGTAGGTTGGGATGGCCTTTTAAATCCCCATCCGTGTGGATGACTGGCTCTACCGTCTATGATGGATTGCCCAAAGTACACCGTGGGTAAAGCCGTATGATCGGGAGATGTCTACCGGGGGTGTACGGGTGGAAAAAAGGGTGGGTTTGCAGGGTCGCGAAGAAGGCGGTGTGGGCTTGGATCTTCTTTCCTGGCCTCACACCAAAGGAAGTGTGAACGGGGGCAAGTCCCTGCGGATGGCAAAAAGAATGAGATCTCTTATGGGAAAAGTAACACACCTCTGCAGAGTGTATTGAATTGTGACTGTCACTCCCTGTTCCGGGAAGGGAACTGCGAACACGGCAGAAAGGAACTCCATGAAGTTCTGGTCAACCTGTGAAGACTGAGGGGCATAGTTTTCAGAATAAAATAAACCATTTGAAGAAATGTTTATGAAAACTTGCATTCGCCTATGACTTTCTGGTCTATGGCTGTAGGTAGTGCATGATACACCTATTTCCTAATATGAACTTGCTGAGTGCGCTCGTACTCATTCCCTCCCATTTGAACCCCCTTCTTAGATCAAAGCACCGAAGGAGAAACTACCGTGGAACTCGAAGACAAAGGAGTCAACTGCAACAAGATGAAGAATCCAATCAACAAAGTCAATGGAGTCAACTTCTGCATCAATGATACGTCTCAAATGTATCTATAATTTCTTATGTTCCATGCTAGTTTTATGACAATACTCACATGTTTTATATACACTTTATATCATTTATACGCATTTTCCGGCACTAACCTATTAACAAGATGCCGAAGCGCCGGTCTCGTTTCTCGCTGTTTTTGGTTTCAGAAATCCTACACAGGAAATATTCTCGGAATTGGACAAAACAAAAGCCCAGGGTCTTATTTTTCCACGGAGCTTCCAGAAGACCGAAGAGGATACAAAGTGGGGCCACGAGGCGCCGCCACCATAGGGCCGTGCGGCCAAGGGGGGGCCACGTCGCCCTATGGTGTGGGGCCCCCGTGACTCCCCCGACTCTGCCCTTTCGCCTACTTATACTCGCCGTCGCGAAAACCCTATTACCGAGAGCCACGATACGAGAAAAGTTCCAGAGATGCCGCCGCCGCCAATCCCATCTCGGGGGATTCAGGAGATCGCCTCCGGCACCCTGCCGGAGAGGGGAATCATCACCCGGAAGACTCTACATCACCATGATCGCCTCCGGACTGATGTGTGAGTAGTTCATCCTTGGACTATGGGTCCATAGCAGTAGCTAGATGGTTGTCTTCTCCTCTTGTGCTATCATGTTAGATCTTGTGAGCTGCCTATCATGATCAAGATCATCTATTTGTAATGCTACATGTTGTGTTTGTTGGGATCCGATGAATATGGAATACTATGTCAAGTTGAGTATCAATCCATCATATATGTGTTGTTTATGATCTTGCATGCTCTCCGTTGCTAGTAGGGGCTCTGGCCAAGTTGATACTTGTGACTCCAAGAGGGAGTATTTATGCTCGATAGTGGGTTCATGCCTCCATTGAATCTGGGACGAGTGACGAAAGTTCTAAGGTTGTGGATGTGCTGTTGCCACTAGGGATAAAACATCGATGCTTTGTCTAAGGATATTTGTGTTGATTACATTACGCACCATACTTAATGCAATTATCTGTTGTTTGCAACTTAATACTAGAAGGGGTACGGATGCTAACCCGAAGGTGGACTTTTTAGGCATAGATGCATGCTGGATAGCGGTCTATGTAATTTGTCGTAATGCCCTAAGTGAATCTCATATTAGTCATCATGATAAGTATGTGCATTGTTATGCACTCTCTATTTGTCAATTGCCCAACTGTAATTTGTTCACCCAACATGCTATTTATCTTATTGGAGAGACACCACTAGTGAAATGTGGATCCCGGTCCATTCTTTTACATCTGAATACAATCTCATCGCAATCATTGTTCTCTACTGTTCTTTGCAAACAAACATCATTTTCCACACCATACGTTTAATCCTTTGTTTACAGCAAGCCGGTGGGATTGACAACCTCACTGTTAAGTTGGGGCAAATTATTTTGATTGTGTTGTGTAGGTTCCACGTTGGCGACGGAATCACTGGTGTTGTGCCGCACTACACTCCTCCACCAACAACCTTCACGTGGCCTTCATCTCCTACTGGTTCGATAAACCTTGGTTTCTTACTGAGGGAAAACTTGATGTTGTACACATCATACCTTCCTCTTGGGGTTCCCAACGGACGAGTGCTTTACCGTCACAAGGAAGCTACTTTCTGGGGCCGTTGCAATCCAACTCCCACGTCAGCAGCTCTTTTTCTGGCGCCGTTGCCGGGGAGATCAAGACACGCTGCAAGGGGAGTCTCCCACATCCAATCTCTTTACTTTGTTATTGTCTTGCTTTACTTTATTTTATTTTCTGCTTTGTTTGCTTTCTTTATATCAAAAATACAAAAAAAAAATTAGTTACTTGCTTTACTTTATTTTACTGTCTTATTTGCGTTCTCTATATCAAAAACACAAAAAAAATTAGTTACTTGTTTTACTTTACTTTATTTAGTTTGCTTTACTACTGTTAAAATGAATACTCCTGAGAATACCAAGTTGTGTGACTTCACAAGCACAAATAATAAAGATTTCATATGCACACCTATTGCTCCACCTGCTACTACAGCAGAATTTTATGAAATTAAACCTGCTTTACTAAATCTTGTTATGAGAGAGCAATTTTCTGGTGTCAGTTCTGATGATGCTGCTGCCCATCTTAATAATTTTGTTGAACTTTGTGAAATGCAAAAGTATAAGGATGTAGATGGTGACATAATAAAACTGAAATTGTTTCCTTTCTCCCTAAGATGAAGAGCTAAAGATTGGTTGCTATCTTTGCCTAAAAATAGTATTGATTCATGGACTAAATGTAAAGATGCTTTCATTGGTAGATATTATCCTCCCGCTAAAATTATATCTTTGAGAAGTAGCATAATGAATTTTAAGCAATTGGATAATGAGCATGTTGCCCAAGCATGGGAAAGAATGAAATCTTTGGTAAAGAATTGCACTACCCATGGACTAACTAATTGGATGATCATCCAAACCTTTTATGCAGGACTGAATTTTTCTTCGAGGAACCGATACGTCTCAAACGTATCTATAATTTCTTATGTTCCATGCTACTTTTATGATGATACTCACATGTTTTATACACACTTTATTTCATTATTACGCATTTTCCGGCACTAACCTATTGACGAGATGCCGAAGAGCCGATTGCTTGTTTTCTCGCTGTTTTTGGTTTCGTAAATCCTACAAAGGAAATATTCTCGGAATTGGACGAAATCAACGCCCAGGGTCTTATTTTTCCACGAAGCTTCCAGAAGACCGAAGAGCATACGAAGTGGGGCCACGAGGCGGCCAGACCATAGGGCGGCGCGGCCTGCCTGGGGCCCGCGTCGGCCTATGGTGTGGGCCCCTCGCGCCGCCTCCAACCCTACCCTTCCGCGTACTTAAAGCCTTTGTCGCGAAAACCCCTGTACCGAGAGCCACGATATGGAAAACCTTCCAGAGACGCCGCCACCGCGAATCCCATCTCGGGGGATTCAGGAGATCGCCTCCGGCACCCTGCCGGAGAGGGGAATCATCTCCCGGAGGACTCTTCACCGCCATGATCGCCTCCGGATCGATGTGTGAGTAGTTTACCCCTGGACTATGGGTCCATAGCAGTAACTAGATGGTTGTCTTCTCCTCATGTGCTATCATGTTAGATCTTGTGAGCTGCCTATCATGATCAAGATCACCTATTTGTAATGCTACATGTTGTGTTTGTTGGGATCCGATGAATATGGAATACTATGTCAAGTTGATTATCAATCTATCATATATGTGTTGTTTATGATCTTGCATGCTCTCCGTTGCTAGTAGAGGCTCTGGCCAAGTTGATACTTGTGACTCCAAGAGGGAGTATTTATGCTCGATAGTGGGTTCATGCCTCCATTAAATCTAGGACGAAGTGACGTAAAGTTCTAAGGTTGTGGATGTGTTGTTGCCACTAGGGATAAAACATCGATGCTTTATCTAAGGATATTTGTGTTGATTACATTACGCACCATACTTAATGCAATTGTCTGTTGTTTGCAACTTAATACTGGAAGGGGTGCGGATGCTAACCCGAAGGTGGACTTTTTAGGCATAGATGCATGTTGGATAGCGGTCTATGTAATTTGTCGTAATGCCCTAAGTGAATCTCATACTAGTCATCATGATAAGTATGTGCATTGTTATTCCCTCTCTATTTGTCAATTGCCCAACTGTAATTTGTTCACCCAACATGCTATTTATCTTATTGGAGAGACACCACTAGTGAACTGTGGATCCCGGTCCATTCTTTTACATCTGAATACAATCTACTGCAATCATTGTTCTCTACTGTTCTTTGCAAACAAACACCATTTTCCACACCATACGTTTAATCCTTTGTTTACAGCAAGCCGGTGGGATTGACAACCTCACTGTTAAGTTGGGGCAAAGTATTTTGATTGTGTTGTGCAGGTTCCACGTTGGCGCCGGAATCACTGGTGTTGCGCCGCACTACACTCCTCCACCAACAACCTTCACGTGGCCTTCATCTCCTACTGGTTCGATAAACCTTGGTTTCTTACTGAGGGAAAACTTGCTGCTGTACACATCATACCTTCCTCTTGGGGTTCCCAACGGACGAGTGCTTTACCGTCACAAGGAAGCTACTTTCTGGGGCTGTTGCAATCCAACTCCCACGTCAGCAATCAACTGTAATGGAAACCTAGACTAGTAATAGCAGGGAATCTTTTCCCTAATCCTAGCACCTAAGTAGCTAGAGTTCTGTACCAAGCCTGTATCTCTAAAGCTAGTATTAGCAATAAGTTAGACTACGAGTCGTTCTTGTGGAGCTTTATTTAAAGTTTTACCTCACTGTAAAGTAGGAGGCTATGTTGATCTTCTGTAAACAGATTGTATATCCTTCTATAGACATACCTTGGACTCGCATATGTTTCTGTTGTACCACTCTGAGGGATGTAATATGATTGGAACGGTGTTTCACTTGTGTTATGTCAACGACTTGTGTACTACACCATGCAGTGGTACGCTGGGTCACCACACTGGTATCGTAGCAAATGCTTTGACCCTAGGATTAAAACCCTTTAAAGGAGACCTATAGGTTTGGTAGTGTCTATAGGAAGTTGTATTAGCTAAGTCAACTATGCTAAACCAAATATTCTTATGACTTGAGATGGGTATTCACTTGAGAATAATCCTGACACACTTGAGTCAATCTTTCTTATCTATCTTTCTTAAGTAAAGATAGTTAGTTATCTGGCTTCATTCCAAATAATTAGAACACCATTGAAGCTTAAGATAATGGGTGGTAGTAGACCACATTTGGTATACAATACATGGTAGTCCAAAGAGAGGATACAACCATAAGGAAGATATCCTATTGGAAGAAGTATACCAATGTAAGTTATAGTTAAGTAAGAGTCGTTTAAAATGTCAAATGACTGGTATAAAATGAGGAAGATAAGTCATACTAGGTAGTTTAGATCTATGATGAGTCAATCATAGGAGGTAAGGAAGAGTTATAGGAGTTACATGAGTCTACCTTCAATAATAAACAAGGTACTCTTATATGATTCACTTGAGAGTCATGATGTGATGGAGTAGAACATCATAAGTGAATTACAAGAGTGTGATAAGGAGTAGGATTTAGGGAATAGTTCGAAAGCTTAGGACTTAAAATCCTAATAACTGTACCAAGTATGCTAGAACCATAGTCCTTAATTTAAAGAAGGCTTATTTAGAGCATATCACATAGAGAAATCCTAGAGTTATAGGTGGTATATTCTAAACAATCATGTGTTTAGAGTAGCCATGTTATAGTTTCGAGAGATCATGTGAGGTTAGTTTTCAATTGAACTAAAAATTAAGTTAACACTTCCCAAGGAAATTAGGTCAACCACAACTACCCTGGACCAATTTGCTCATGTTTATTTGATTGCAATTGAGCAATCGAGGTAAATATTGATAAAAATAGCAGGAATCCATATATAAGTGCTAAGTATCACAACCTAAACCTATTTTATGTGGTGTTATATATTTCACATCTACGCCTGATGTTTAGGGATGTCTTACCCAACTATTATATTCAGGCATATAAGGATGTGTATTATAAGCACAAAGCTGAATCTTCTTGGATCTTATTGGGTTTTCATTGTTTGACTAGATCCATACATGAAGTTTGACTTTGATATGCAAATGCATGTTGCAATATCAAGCTCTTACTTGATGTTATAGGTCTAGAGGGTAAAGGTATTCGTGTGAGGAAGTGGCGAATTCTGAAGAGTTTGAAGATAAGATGAAGGTTCACTAGAAGAAGGAAGTAAAGTTGTGAGAAGCAACCACAACCATCAGAAGGAAGAACCAATCAAAACTCACTTCTATCCTTAATCAAGGAGTACTTCAACATGGAAGTACCATGAAAGTGAGAAAATAGTGAATATGGAGCAGTAGAAGTGGAGCCATATTCATTATGGAAGAAGGAATTGCAAGTAGAGTCATTTACAATACTATTTTCATAGTATCAACAAGTGGTTATCTTGCAAAATAAACCCTAGAAGAAGGAAAATAGACAAGTGAAGTCGCAGCTGGTATAATAAGACCACAACTGATATAGAATAAACATGAAGAGAAAGTATGTGAAGTGAGGTATATCTTAACTAAAACAATAAAAGTAGCCACAGCTGGTAGGTAGATATTGACTAGAACCATAAAATAGTCCATAGTTAATATCAAGTAAGCCACATCTCGTGTTAGATAGTCTGCAGCTGGTAACAAATAGTCCGCAGTTTAATCGTTCTTTCACTCTAAGGGAAAGAGGGATTTCGCGCACTGCCATCCCGTAGTTGGTAAATATTTAGTTGGAGGATTCACAATGGATATCCACAATTGTGTGGATACGCAGCAAAGAATTCTTCATGAGACTCTAGAAAAGTACAAACTATAAGCTAGACCAAGACTAATCTTCTAACCTTAGAGTTTAATGATTAGAAGAAAGGAAGTTTAAAGATCATTAGTAAACTCCAAGGGGGAGAGGAAGGCTGAAGGAGAAGTATTAAGTTATGGTTTGTAGTGTGATAGACGGAGAAAAAGGTATGAACTGAGAGGAAGTCCGATCTTATTTTTATAAGGTTGTTGGGAAGTACCCATATAAAAGTACTCTCAGGAGGTTGTCAGACCAGAAGCCGAGGTTCATATCTCGAGGAAGTAAGGGTTAGACCTTAACTTGAGTGGGTAATTGTAAGTACTCGAAACCATGAGAACTTAAGTAAGTCTTAGATAATGAAGTTGGAGGAAGAAGAAGTTGTCGGAGGACAATCAAAGCCTAAGAAAACAAAAGACTGAAGGGTTTGACCATACCAAAACTGATGATTATTAGAAAGATACCTTTCATGGAACCTAAAGAAACCAAAAGGAAGATAAATAGTATAAACTAGAAGCCATGATTGGATGGACTAAATGAGTCTAATCCATTCGTAGAACTAAACCACCAGGACCATGCCTATTGTAAATACCTTACCAAGTACCATTATTATAGTTATGGTAGTAAGGGAAAACAATACCTTACTTTAAACAAATCCTTTAGAATTAAGGTTTGGGCACCGCAGATGGATTACCGCAGCTGACAGAACCAAGCTTTGGGTATCCAAATAAGAAGTTACTACCAGAACCATTTGTGAAGTCCATTAGCCCAATAAGATGTCCTAATCTAAGGATATTTGAAGAGTAAGACTATAAGCTTAGAGTATTGGAAGAAATCATAGAATAGAAGAAAGTATCAGTGCCAGATATCAGAAGACTACGGGAAGGATCTGAACAAGGGATATATTCAATTATATTTACTGAGATCACCATGGAGTTTGAAAGGATCGTGATCCGTTCAAGTCAGTTCCACATTTCGAAACATGAGAGCGTTCGAACTTCGGGACGAAGTTCAGTTTAAGGGGGAGAGGCTGTAATATCCCAGGTTTAGAGGCAATAAAATGAGAGAACACCAAAGTGGGCATTGCATTCATGCTAGAAAATATGGGGAATTTTCGCGCTTTCAAATAAAACTTACCACAGTAACTGAAGTTTCACTTGACTTGCTGGAACTGAAGTAGATCATCAAGTCAAGCGCTATAAACTTCACTGTGATCTTTGCTAAAACCTTGTTTTGGGTAGAGATGATTTGATCTACGGGCTAGATCAAATGCAATTAGTTTTACAACAAACAATACCTTAAGTGAGGATTAAATACCAGATCCTATGAAGGATCATAACATGGTATTCCTTACCACAACACATTCTCTAAGAATCAAACCCTAACTTAATAACACTCAAAAGTTAGCAACTACCTTTGTGTGGAATTTAATTCACTTCTAAATAAGGTAAACCATAGGGTTTAAAGTGCATAAAAACCACACATTCTTATTTAAATCATAACTTATTAAATTTATGGAATATCATAAAACTAAATCTATTTACATTAAAAATTATAATTCAAACTATTTAAATAAAACCATCCACAAGATATTTAGTAACAAATGTCACTTGGTTATCAAAGATAAGTAATATGAGAGGATAATGATCATGCCACATGTGATGAAAATATCTACATGGCTTGCTTTCCAAGCTATGCCACCTCATGCTCAAAGAATTGCTATGGATGAGGGCATGACAACCAAGCACCTTACTCATCAAACCAACCCAAGAGTCACCACCTATGTGTCATGACACTAGAGCTTGCCCAAGCCTATAAATAGAGCCACACCCTCCATCCATTTGGTCATCTTGTAGCATGATACAAGGAAACACACACATAGAGCCACTCTATACATTAGCTAGGATCAAGATGAAGAAGCTAGGAGGTGGAGGCATACCACAAGATGTAGGTTTATCAGATTTCATGAAGAACAAGCTACAGAAGATACCAAGGTAGAATTCCTAGGAAAACCATATATTTAGAGGATCATATCATCATCTCTTAAGTAGGACCTTAGGATATTCCAAGACATTGAGAAGTGAGGGAAGTTATAATACTAATCATAGCCATGCCCATACAAGAATACTAGAGTAGTACTAATCCTAGTTTTTCAAGACAACATTTGATCATGGAGGTGAGAACCTTATTCCAATAGCAATACCTTAGTAAACCAATTCCATAATCATCATAACTTGGTACTAATTATAAACCCTAAGAATCTAGGATGAGTGTGATGAGAGGAATATTAAAGAGGGATTAGTGAGTAATGAGTGGATTTTTTCTAATGCATGATTATACCTTGTAGATATAAATGATAAGCTAAACCCATGTTATTAATATATCTCATCTATCACATAAAATAATAAGTATATCACTAGTAGTTAACCCCAAACCAATCCTCATGCCTTGTGTAGAGGAGTAATCCTAGTCAATTAAACATAACCAAGCTTATGCTCATACCTAATCCTAGTTGTGTATCACTTGGGTGATCAGTACTAAAACCCTAGACCACATTTTGGATTTCAATACAAATATCACTTTGGAATATAAGAAGAACCCTGCCATGCCTCATGCCTATTTAATACTTCAAATAGTGAAGTATTCCCAAAACCCTAAACCTTGTCCTTTGGAATCAATCCCACATAAAACATTGTCATAACTTGTGTATCATGGATCACAAGTATAAGCCAAGCCATATATACTTTAGAAATAAATGTCATTTGGTGAGTAGAGTGAAACCTATATCTAATCCTACTTGATATTCCAAGTACCTTGTTTAGTTGACCAAATAGGAAAATCTATCATAGTTTGGACCATCACCTTAGCAAATGAAGTAACCATGATGAACTTGGGATTTATTTTAAGTAATCCATGCTAGAAATTTCTATGCAAGATTATTAAATATAGAGTTTATCTCACCACTTTTCTTAAACCCTTAGAAACAATTATCCACATAAAATCATGATCCAATTCCATCCTCAGTATCATTTATTTTAAATCTAGCCATATTTAAAATACATATGAACCACCAATATTGTTAAGTACATTAGCAAACCCTACTCATATGTTCATCATGCAAATGTTATAAATTTCAAATCACTTAAACAGATTTGGTTCCTAAATAAAAGGGCAATTTAAATGAATCCTAAATTCATAACTATTTTGAATTTGGAATTGTGTCTCATAATAACACAAAATAAATCAATGGTTGTTTAAAAACAAAACAATACAGTGAGTATCTTTATCAAATTATTATGATATTCAAATACTTTAGAACCTGCAAAACAAAACAGAATTCAAATTAGAATTCAAACAACAAAATAGAAAACAGGAAATATAAAATAGAAATTTGAAAATAGAAAAGAGAGGGAACATACCTGTCCAGGCCGCAGCAGCCGAAGCCAACCCAACAACAGCCCACGTCGAAGCCCAGGAGCAGTCCAGCCCATGTCCAAATACCGTTTCACGTGCGTCAAGAATCGTGCGAGGAGAATACACTTCGTCGTCGTCGTCTCCGAGCTCGACAGCGCGGCGGAGCCAGTAGGCCACGATCTCGTCGTCGATAAGCATGCCCCGGACGTTGCCAGACACTCAGAACCATGCCCAACCTCTCTCGCGTCCGAGCCTATCCGCGTACGAGAAGATCTTTGCCAAATGGAAGCTTCCAGAGACCGCCACCTCCCGACCATGGCCGTCGCCGTGTCGAGACCTTAGGGCTTCCCTTTGTCTATAAATAGGTGGAGGGCATCGTCATGCACGCCTTGTTCGCCTCCACCACTCCATTGCTGCTTAGACACCCTCTATCTCTCACATTCATCCACTCTCTGTCGCCGGAGTCGAAAACGAAGCCGACGGAGGAAGCCACCCCAGCCTCCGGCGCGTGGTCCAGGAGGAGCACCTGGACTCAAGGAGCATCTGGGAGGAGCCCAGCATCTAGGGGAGCCGTGTGGAGGATCAATTTCCTCGTTCCCTTCTGCAGCACATCGCCGGGAAATCTTCAATCGCCGTCGTCTCCGTCGACCATCGCCGGAGCCGACCACGCCATCATGTTCAGGGTGAGCATACGCCTCTGTAGAGCTAGATCTCGCATCCTAGAACCTCATGTAGCCTCTGATTCGATTCTCGCCGGAGTATCACCGCCGCAGAGCTCGTCGTCGGCGATGCTCCGGTGATGCTCTTGCCAAACCAACACCACCAGTCGATTCGCCTTGCAGTACTCGTTCAGAAACACCTAGTTGCGCATCTCGGGAGGCCGTAAATCGGTGGCGCCACAATCTGCTGACCGCCGGCGTTTAACCGCCGGTGAGGTCAAAGTTCCTGGTCAACTGTGACCAGTCCTTGCTTGCGTGGAAGCCGACGTGGACACAAGCCCCACCAGTCAGTGACTATGGGTGTGTTTAGTTTTTCGGTTTTAATTTAAAAACCAGTAAATTGCTGAAACTTTGCAAAAATAGATTAAACTCATTTAAACTCAGAAAAATATAAATAATATATCAAAATGCTCACAAAAATAAACTCTATTCAAATAAAATATAAAAAAATGTGTGACAAAATAAAAATCCATTTATTTTTAACTTCATTAATTATGCCTTTTCATTTATTTAAAACACAATTTGAATTCAAGAAATTAGTGAAGTTCCAAAATTAAATTTTAACTATTCAATAACTAATTAAAATGTTAAGATTAATTTTCTTGATCATATTTTCATCAATTAAAATATTAGTGGTAATTCATAAACCCTAATTTGCAAATTACCATTTACTATTTCTTTAAATAAAGAAAGAAAATACCAACAACTAATATTATTTTGGGTAATCCATAACTTGTTTACTTAAACATCTTTAGTTAACAAGTTAAGTATTTTAAAAAGTAATAACAATTGTTAAACCCTAGTTTTTAATTAAACTTAAATAGGAGTTACCTAATTATTAATTCTTGTGAAAATTAATAAAATGTTAAAGCCATTATTAATTTTGTTTCAAAGTAATTAGTGACCACATCTCTATAACCAATTATCATTTAAAGAGTTCTATCATAGTTAGAAACCCTAGTTCTAATATAAGTAAGACCTTGAGCCCATTATTTTATGTGATCATTCCACCTTAGAAACAACTCTAAAACCCTAGTTATGTGTCACATGTGATCATGTGAGATTTACTTGACATATAGAACCCTAATAAGCAACAATTGAATGCATGCTCATGATCCACTAGCATAAAACCAAGTCACATGAGATTAGTATTCCATGTCCCTATTCTTAATTAAAACCTATATGAATCCCTAGTGTCACTTAGGAGCAAACCCTAACTTGTTAATTGGATTAGTACCAATGATCACCACTCCTATCTACCATACCATTAGGACCAATCTCAACCATCAAACCCTAGTAGAATCCTAGTGATGAACCCTAACATCAATTGTGTGTAGTAATGCACATAACATGCTCCCATCTCACTAAACCCTAATTAGAGAGTAATAAACCACTTAGCTTAGAAACCATTAAGTGATTACTTAGTGAAGCAAATGTGAAGCCATAGTAAACCCTAACTCATAGCAACACCTTGACCATCATTCTTTGATATGATACCCATAATCAACCATAGTAATAAACATGTTAATACTTGCTACATATAGACCAAATCTATTTAAGAACCAACTAGTTCCTATAAGAGAACTAAATGAATCCAATAGTAAACCCTAGAAAGCCATAGCTCCTATGTATAGTAGTTCATATTCTTAATTAACATGTTCTTCAAAAGTTATTCTTTTGAAGTATAATACAAGTAATCATCAACCATGTCCTGTAGAACTTAAAATTGACAACCGCTCTTTACATATTGTTCAACTACAAGTCCTTTATGTGTGTGCTTGTTATGATGTCTTATATCACTTGGTTATGATGCTAATATAACCAAACCCTAATAAGAACCTTGTTTGAGAACCATCCTAAAAGTGCAACACACCCTAAAGAAATATTTACAACTCATCCATCCTAAATTATCGAGGTTAGGTTACGCTCGGGACGATTGCATCTCATACTATGCATTATAGCATCTTTGCCAGTTCTGTAAACAATGTCCTTACCGGACGATGATGGTATTTCAGCATTTGGAGTTCTCACGTATCGAAGCTTTTGCCTGCATAATCTTGCAGTCAAGAAAGGCAAGTTCATCGCTTGCTCATGTCATTTGATTATTTTTATCAAACTATATGCAAAGTACTATACTTATCACTCTTGCATGGAAAAGCAAAGTATTATTTTACAATTATGAATATGACTATGTGGTGGGCAATGGAACCATGGTATGTGTTGATATGGTGGAGGTTCCATTGCATGGGTTTTATTAACCTAGGAGTACGTCCAGTGATTCTAGCGTCGTACATACCGCGTTAACCATAAGATCTATAATGCCTCTAGGGAAGCCTGTTGTATCTTTTCCCTCCTGCACGCCAACGGACTGGTTAGAGCTACGGGGTGCTGGAGGCAATGCCGTAGGCTGGGATGGCCTTTTAAATCCCCATCCGTGTGGATGACTGGCTCTACCGTCTATGATGGATTGTCCAAAGTACACCATGGGTAAAGCCGTATGATCGGGAGATGTCTACCGGGGGTGTACGGGTGGAAAAAAGGGTGGGTTTGTAGGGTCGCGGAGAAGGCGGTGTGGGCTTGGATCTTCTTTCCTGGCCTCACACCAAAGGAAGAGTGAACGGGGGCAAGTCCCTGCAGATGGCAAAAAGGATGAGATCTCTTATGGGAAAAGTAACGCACCTCTGCAGAGTGTATTGAATTGTGACTGTCACTCCCTGTTCCGGGAAGGGAACTGCGAACACGGCAGGAAAGGAACTCCATGAAGTTCTGGTCAACTCTGTGAAGACTGACGGGCATAGTTTTCAGAATAAAATAAACCATTTGAAGAAATGTTTATGAAAACTTGCATTCGCCTATGACTTTCTGGTATATGGCTGTAGCTAGTGCATGATACACCTATTTCCTAATATGAACTTGCTGAGTACGCTCATACTCATTCCCTCCCATTTGAACCCCCTTCTTAGATCAAAGCACCGAAGGAGAAACTACCGTGGAACTCGAAGACAAAGGAGTCAACTGCAACAAGATGAAGAATCCAATCAACAAAGTCAATTGTCGAGGGTACTCCTCGGCAATGCCCTCCGATTGGGGCTTAGGGTTGATGGAATCCTGTAGGCTGACACGAGACATCGGTTCACAGACAAGCGGGGAGAGCGATTTACCCAGGTTCGGGGCCCTCGATGAGGTAAAACCCTTACGTCCCGCCTGTCTGATCTTGATTATGAGAATATTGGGTTACAATGGGGTGCCGAAGGGTTCGGCTGAGATCTCGTCGAGAGGCTAAGTGCTGCGGCGACCTAGCTCTAGACTTCTGGTGGCTAAAGTTGCTAAGATTGATCGTGTCCCTCGGCAGCCCCTCTCCTGGCCTTTATATAGGAGGCCAGGTCTCAAGAGGTCTTGTCCGGGTACGGCTATGTTTACAAGAGACCTAGTTCTAAACTTTCCTTGTTCGGCTCCTCCTTTATCTTGCTTGTCAAGGAATCTTTTACCGCATCGTCCAAGTGGCCCGCCTTGCCATCGAGTACCTTCATGGGCCTCCAGTTGGATTGTATAGGATAGGGCAATGTCGGTTACACGAAGGGTAATGCCCACGTTATTAGTCCCCGAGTGTCTAGCCGAAGATAGTTCGGGTAGAGACTAAAGCATGCCTCCACCTAATGTTCTTCTTCCTTGATTGTTCTTGTCCATCTTGTATCAGCATCATCTTCTCTTATCGGGTGCGCGTCCAGTGCTCCCGATGGGAGTAGCCCCCGAGTCTAGGTACGGATGCTTGCAATCCGTGTGTAGACTCAAGTTGTACCACTCGACGTATTCTTTTGCCGAAGTTTTCTTCAAGTCTTCATGGGTCACCGATACATTTGCATCGGGGCTCGTGTTCTTCAATAAACTTTTAACGCGTATGGGATAATGAGTAACGTGCCCAACTTTTGCTGGTTAACTGCCGATGGCAAAACAACGTCACTCTACACAGAATCAAGTCCCCGGGCATGATCCTGGAGTGCAAAAAAGTTCTATCGGATGCGCATCCAGCGCTCCCGATGGGAGTAGCCCCCGAGTCTGGGCACGGGCGCTTGCAACCGGGTGCAGACTCGAGCTAAGCATTCCATCCTTTTTCTTCAAATGATGGTTCGAGTTCTCATTTTATCAGGTGCGCGTTCAGCGCTCCCGATGGGAGTAGCCCCCGAGTCTGGGCACGGGTGCTTGCGATCCGTGCGTAGACTCAAGCTTCACCATCCGATGTTTCTTCATTTTCCTTCGACTGCTCACGACAGTCTTCATGACATCACTGATGACGTATTGCTTCTATGGTTTGACTGATAAGACTTGACCTGACGGGCCCACCCTAGTTCTGCGCGGGCAGTTTTTAGGAAGTGACCAGTGCACGCACACCGACCGAGGTGTCTCCTCGATTTTCGCACGTCGTGGGAATAATGGGCCGCCGGTTCCGTTCTTCTCTTAGATGCCACGTGTACAGCCAGATCTGATCCACCTCCCATGATGCCTGCGAAGTTATGGCCACGATCTTGCATCAATTTTACGGCATAAATAGAGGACCTCCTTACTTTTACTTTTTACGCCTCCCACTGATCATCTTCTCATCCAGCCCTTCCTGTCACCTCTGTTCTTCCCATAAGAGCTTCACGCGCCATGGGCAAGAAGAAGAGCACCAGCGCCTCTAACGCAGCCAAAGTCAGCCGTAACTGGAGCGCCTCCGCCATTTTCAACCGTGACGTGAAGAGGCTGCGAGCCCTAGGCCTCATCTCCTCATCTGACGATGACATTCGTCTCCCAGGTCCAGTTTCTTGCCCAAGGCCTCCGAACGGCTTTACTGTTATGTTTGCCGCCTTCTTATTTCGTGGTCTTTCTCTTCCTGCCCACGAGTTTCTCCTCTCCCTTCTTTTCTTCTACGGGATTCAGCTCTGGCAGCTGACCCCAAACTCCATTCTCCATCTTTCTATTTTTATCACTCTCTGTGAAGCCTTCCTCGGCATTGATCCCCACTGGGGTCTTTGGAGGAAAATCTTCTATTTCAAGCGTCACAATGACAGCAATGCCCCCCCCCCCCCCCCGTCGTTGGTGGCGTTGGCTTTGTTGTCAGGAAAGAAGTCGACTACTTCGAATACCCGATGAAGGAATACGTCCAAGGCTGACGCAGCAAATGGTTTTATCTGCGAGACGCTGATGACCCACAAGTATAGGGGATCGCAACAGTCTTCGAGGGAAGTAAAACCCAATTTATTGATTCGACACAAGGGGAGACAAAGAACACTTGGAAGCCTTAACAGCGGAGTTGTCAATTCAGTCGCACCTGGAAACAGACTTGCTCGCAAGAGTTTATCGATAGTAACAGTTTTATAGCAAGTAGCGATAGTGAAATAACAAGCAGCAGAGTAACAGAGACAAGCAGTAGTGATTTTAGTAAACAACAGGATTAAAATACCGTAGGCACGGGGACGGATGACGGGCGTTGCATGGATGAGAGAAACTCATGTAACAATCATAGCAGGGCATTTGCGGATAATAATAAAACGGTGTCCAAGTACAAAGCAATCAATAGGCATGTGTTCCATATATAGTCGTGCGTGCTCGCAATGAGAAACTTGCACAACATCTTTTGTCCTACCAGCTCGGTGGCAGCCGGGCCTCAAGGGAAACTACTGGATATTAAGGTACTCCTTTTAATAGAGTACCGGAGCAAAGCATTAACACACCGTGAAAACATGTGATCCTCACATCACTACCATCCCCTCCGGTTGTCCCGATTTCGTCACTTCGGGGCCTTTGGTTCCGGACGTTGACATGTGCATACAACTTGTAGATACAATCTAAGCAATAAGTATAGAGCTTAAATCTAAGATCATGCCACTCGGGCCCTAGTGACAAGCATTAAGCATAACAAGATTGCAAGCAACAATAACTTCACAAACTTTATAGATAGACTAATCATAATGTATCATCCATCGGATCCCAACAAACACAACACCGATTACATCAGATGAATCTCAATCATGTAAGGCAGCTCATGAGACCATTGTATTGAAGTACATGGGGGAGAGTATACCGACATAGCTACTGCTAGAACCCGTAGTCCATAGGGGAACTACTCACGGAGCATGGCGGAGGCGATGGCGTTGATGGAGATGGCTTCCGGGGGCACTTCCCCGTCCCGGCAGGGTGCCGGACGCAGACTTCGTCCCCCGAATTGGAGTTTCGCGATGGCGGCGGCGCCACAGTAACTTTTCTCGGAGTTTCGTCAATTGGTACCGCGTTTTAGGTCGAAAGGGATTTTATAGGCGAAGAGGCGGCGCAGGGGGCACTGGGGGCGCCACACCCTAGGCCGGCGCGGCCGTGGTCCGGCCCGCGCCGCCATGTGGTGTGGTGGCCCCCTGGCCCATCTCCGACTCTTCTTCGGTGTTCTGGATGCTTCCGGGAAAAATAGGAGGTTTGGCGTTGATTTCGTCCAATTCCGAGAATATTGCCCGAACAGCCTTTCTGGAACCAAAAACAGCAGAAAACAGGAACTGGCACTGTGGCATCTTGTTAATAGGTTAGTTCCGAAAATGCATGAAATCATCATAAAGTGCAAGCAAAACATGTAAGTATTGTCATAAAACAAGCATGGAACGACAGAAATTATGGATACGTCGGGGACGTATCGGCATCCCCAAGCTTAGTTCTCGCTCGTCCCGAGCGTGTAAACGATAAAAAGAATAATTTCCGTAGTGACATGCTACTTACATAACCTTGATCATACTATTACAAAGCATATGAAATGAATGAAGTGACTCAAGGCAATGATCTATAGTTGCTAACAAGTAGATAACATATAGCAAAACTTTTCATGAATAATACTTTCAAGACAAGTATCAAAAGTCTTGCATAAGAGTTAACTCATAAAGCAATAAATTCAAAGTAAAAGCATCGAAGCAACACAAAGGAAGATTAAAGTTTCAGCGGTTGCTTTCAACTCTCAACATGCATATCTCATGGATATTGTCAACATAAAGTAATATGATGAATGCAAATATGCAAGTATGTAAGAATCAATGCACGCTTAACACAAGTGTTTGCTTCTAAGGTGGAAGGAAGTGGGTAAACTGACTCAACATAAAGTAAAAGAATGGCCCTTCAAAGAGGAAAGGATCGATTGCTATATTTGTGCTAGAGCTTTTATTTTGAAAACATAGAGAGAGCATAAAAGTAAAATTTTGAGAGGTGTTTGTTGTTGTCAACGAATGGTAGTGGGCACTCTAACCCCCTTGCCAGACAAACCTTCAAAGAGCGGCTCCCATTTTATTTTATTTTTGAGTGGCACTCCTTCCAACCTTTCTTTCACAAACCATGGCTAACCGAATCCTCGGGTGCCTGCCAACAATCTCATACCATGAAGGAGTGCCTTTTTATTTTAATTTTATTATGATGACACTCCTCCCAACCTTTGCTTACACAAGCCATGGCTAACCGAATCCTTCGGGTGCCGTCCAACAATCACATACCATGGAGGAGTGTCTATTTTTGTTAATTAATTTGGGACTGGGAATCCCATTGCCAGCTCTTTTTGCAAAATTATTGGATAAGCGGATGAAGCCACTAGTCCATTGGTGAAAGTTGCCCAACAAGATTGAAAGATAAACACCACATACTTCCTCATGAGCTATAAAACATTAACACAAATTGAGAAGCATTTTGAATTGTTTAAAGGTAGCACTCAAGCAATTTACTTTGGAATGGCAGGAAATACCACATAGTAGGTAGGTATGGTGGACACAAATGGCATAGGTTTTGGCTCAAGGTTTTTGGATGCACGAGAAGTATTCCCTCTCGATACAATGCTTAGGCTAGCAAGGTTGTTTGAAGCAAACACAAGTATGAACCGGTACAGACAAAACTTACATAAGAACATATTGCAAGCATTATAATACTCTACACTGTCTTCCTTGTTGCTCAAACACTTTTACGAGAAAATATCTAGACCTTAAGAGAGATCAATTATGCAAACCAATTTTAACAAGCTTTACGGTAGTTCTCCACTAATAGGTTTAAACTACATGCAAAAACTTATGATCTACTTGAGAGCTCAAAACAATTGCCAAGTGTCAAATTATCCACGACATATGAGGCATTTTCCTTTTCCAACTAAATAAAGATAAGTATTGTAGCTTCCAACTTTTATCATTGAACATTAAAAGTAAAACGAAGAACAAGTGTTCATATGAAAAAGCGGAGCGTGTCTCTCTCCCAAACAAGGATTGCTAGGATCTGATCTTATTCAAACATAAACAAAATGAAAAGTAAACACATAGACGCTCCAAGTAAAGCACATATGATGTGACTGAATAAAAATATAGTTTCAGGGGAGGAACCTGATAAGTTGATGAAGAAGGGGATGCCTTGGGCATCCCCAAGCTTAGACGCTTGAGTCTTCTTGAAATATGCAGGGATGAACCACGGGGGCATCCCCAAGCTTAGACTTTTCACTTTTCTTGATCATATATCATCCTCCTCTCTTGACCCTTGAAAACTTCCTTCACAACAAACTTCTCATAAACTTCATTAGAGGGGTTAGTACTCAAAAAATTTGAATCCACCTTGGTCCTGTAGTGGCACATTGCGAGAACTCAATAAAACATTAGCTACAGCCCTCTACGTCTAGAAAACCTCGCTTAAAGTCCACAAGAGACAATGCAAAAAACAGAGACATAATCTGCCAAAACAGAACAGCCAGTAAAGACGAATTTTAATAAAATACTTCCGTTGCTCAAATCAGAAAACTCAAAACTAATGAAAGTTGCGTACATATCGGAGGAATACGCACGTAAATTGACATAATTTTCTGAGTTTGCTACAGAGAATTAGACCCAGATTCGTGACAGATAGAAATCTGTTTCTCGCGTGTAAATCCAAATCTAGCATCAACCTTCGATTAGAGGCTTCACTTGGCACAACAAAACACAAAACTAAGATAAGGAGAGGTTGCTACAGTAGTAAACAACTTCCAAGACACAAATATAAAACAAAGTACTGTAGCAAAATAACACATGGGTTATCTCCCAAGAAGTTGCTTTCTTTATAGCCATTAAGATGGGCTCAGCAGTTTTAATGATGCGCTCGCAAGAAATAGTATTGGAAGAAAAAGAGAGCATCAAGAGGCAAATTCAAAACACATTTAAGCCTAACATGCTTCCTATGCAAAGGAATCTTGTAAATAAACAAGTTCATGAAAAGCAAAGTAACAAGCATAGGAAGATAAAATAAGTGCAACATCGAAATTTTAAGCATATAGAGAGGTGTATTAGTACCATGAAAATTTCTACAACCATATTTTCCTCTCTAATAATAATTTTCAGTAGCTTCATGAATAAACTCAACAATATAACTATCACATGAAGCATACTTTTCATGATTTCCAAACACATAATTTTTATCAAGTTCAAGAATAGTGGAATTAAAACTTTCAAACTTACTTTTATTAATAATATAACAAGGTAGTTGATCAATCTCAAGAGATATGGGACTCATAGAATAAGTCAAGAATTCTCCAATCCCATTTTCATTAGTAGTACAATTAATATTATCAAGTAACATAGGACCATCATCTAGAGCTTTATCATAAACAGTCGCTACGCGAAATTCTTTAGTACCATGCATTTCGACATCAAGCACAAACAAAGCATTATCATAAGATTTATCAAAGTAGCATGGATTATCATAAATAACAGTAGCATAATTATTTTCACAAGTTTTACTCATAGGGAATATTTCAAGAGAATCCACAGGAACATAACATTCAACCTCTTTCGGTAAGCATGGAGGACAATCAAATAATGTAAGAGATAAAGAGTTACTCTCATTAGAAGGGTTGCATGGGTAGCTAATCCATTCTTCCTCCTTTTGTTCGTCGCTCTCCTCTTCTTTTTCATCGAATGAGCTTTCAGGTCCATCAATTTCCTCCTCTTTTTCATCCAATGAGCTTTCAGGTTCATCAATTTCTTCTTCCACCGGTTCCTGCAAATTGTGAGTGCATTCTTGTGCATTAATGTGTCTCTCTTTATAATCAAGGATATAAGGATTCCTACTGTAGCATTCTATGCAAGAATTAAGGATAGTAGAGACATAATCTTTAAGGTCCTTACAAATAGCACAAGTTTCATAATTCTCAACCATGAAGGATTCTATCTCGGAGGCTCCCATAAATAAGACAAATTCTTCTACCTCTTCGAACCCATAATGAATATAGCAATTCCGATTATAGCTCTTAATTAAAAATTCCTCACTAGAGCCACATTGAAATTTAAAATGCTTATCCTGTTGAGAGCAATAGTTTATATCATGGCGTCTAAGCAAGATTCTAGCCATTGTATTCAATTTTTCTATCATAGCACTCATTATTTTACCAGCTTCTTGATTCTCTATAATTATTATAGCATTCTATAAGCTCCAAGTAGGTTGTAGGTTCTCCCATGACAGCGAGTTTTTAATTTTTTGGTTTTTCAAATTTTTATGGATTTTTGGGTATATGAGACAAATAAAACAAGACAAAAATAAACTAAGCAAAAGTAAACTACGCAAAATAATACTAGACAGAAATAAACTAAGCACAAATAAACTAGACAAAAGTAAACTAAGCAAAACAAAATAAAACAAAATAAAAGCAGAGAGAGAGGTAGAGTGTACTCCCCAGGTGAATTTATGAGTAGAGCTATGCCTCCCCGGCAACGGCGCCGTAAAATAGTCTTGATGACCCACAAGTATAGGGGATCGCAGATAGTCTTCGAGGGAAGTAAAACCCAATTTATTGATTCGACACAAGGGGAGACAAAGAACACTTGGAAGCCTTAACAACTGGAGTTGTCAATTCAGCTGCACTGAAAAGCACTTGCTCGCAAGAGTTATGTCGAAAGTAGCAGTATATGAGAGCAGTAGTAGCAAGTAGTGAAATAACAGCAATATGAGAGCAATGGCACAGACAGTAGTGATACTACTTCAGTAACATGTAGAACAGGTATATAATAATGACGAGATGGCACGGGGACGCGATCGACTAGTGCGTTGCTATCGGATGAGAGAAACTCATGTAACAATCATAGCTAGGGCATTTGACAGGATCAATAGCATTAAAACGAGTGTCCAAGTACAAAGCAATCAATAGGCATGTGTTCCATATATAGTCGTGCGTGCTCGCAATGAGAAACTTGCACAACATCTTTTGTCCTACCAGCACGGTGGCAGCCGGGCCTCAAGGGAAACTACTGGATATTAAGGTACTCCTTTTAATAGAGTACCGGAGCAAAGCATTAACACACCGTGAAAACATGTGATCCTCACATCACTACCATCCCCTCCGGTTGTCCCGATTTCGTCACTCGGGGCCTTTGGTTCCGGACAGTTGACATGTGCATACAACTTGTAGATACAATCTAAGCAATAAGTATAGAGCTTAAATCTAAGATCATGCCACTCGGGCCCTAGTGACAAGCATTAAGCATAACAAGATTGCAAGCAACAATAACTTCACAAACTTTATAGATAGACTAATCATAATGTATCATCCATCGGATCCCAACAAACACAACACCGATTACATCAGATGAATCTCAATCATGTAAGGCAGCTCATGAGACCATTGTATTGAAGTACATGGGGGAGAGTATACCGACATAGCTATCGCTAGAACCCGTAGTCCATAGGGGAACTACTCACGGAGCATGGCGGAGGCGATGGCGTTGATGGAGATGGCTTCCGGGCACTTCCCCGTCCCGGCAGGGTGCCGGGACAGAGACTTCTGTCCCCCGAATTGGAGTTTCGCGATGGCGGCGGCGCCACAGTAACTTTTCTGGAGTTTCGTCAATTGGTACTGCGTTTTTAGGTCGAAAGGGATTTTATAGGCGAAGAGGCGGCGCAGGGGGGCACCTGGGGGCGCCACACCCTAGGCCGGCGCGGCCTGGTCTGGCCCGCGCCGCCATGTGGTGTGGTGGCCCCCTGGCCCATCTCCGACTCTTCTTCGGTGTTCTGGATGCTTCCGGGAAAAATAGGAGGTTTGGCGTTGATTTCGTCCAATTCCGAGAATATTGCCCGAACAGCCTTTCTGGAACCAAAAACAAGCAGAAAAGTGAACCGGCACCGTGGCATCTTGTTAATAGGTTAGTTCCGGAAAATGCATGAAATCATCATAAAGTGCAAGCAAAACATGTAAGTATTGTCATAAAACAAGCATGGAACGACAAAAATTATGGATACGTCGGGGACGTATCAGACGCCTCAGTGCCTGGGCGGCGCTCGAATCTCCCTCCGTTTGAAGATGTCCTGATAGCTCAGCCAAAGAATTCCTGGTGAAATGCCCTTTCTCCTGAAGAGAGGATAATAGCCGACAGGCTGTTCGACCAGGTCGTGGATCTGAAGAACATGGGAGGCTTGACGATGTGTGGCACCGAGGTAGTCTTAGTGTTCTTACAATGTCGAGTGCAGCCGCTAATGTCTCGGCCCCACCAGTTGCGGCTTTATACTGGCAAGGACGACAAATCAAGGGTTAGCTCTACCGACCTGTCGGCCGATGAGCTCCGAGATAAAGTTCGCCGCTTGACGTGCCTCAGTATGAAGGACAATATTGTCTTGACATCGGCTCGTTCCCCCTATGATTTACGCCATCTTCCGGCTGAGGTAATTCTTGCTGTTTCTCGCTTTTATTGCTATCGTTGTTTCTTTCTTCATCGAATTCCATGAGTTTTCTCCTCTCGATAGGCCTCCGTCGTGGCTCAATGCTATCCTCCTACACCCGAAAGCGGTGTGGAACCAGAGGATGATGATGATGACTCTGAGGAGACTGAGGACGCCCAGCATGCCCTCCAGGACAGTGGCGTCCAAGAGGATGAAACTGCCGAAGATGATGCCTTCACCAGGAGCAGGCGGCGAAAACACATAAACGAGGACCTTATTACAATGGCTGAATCAAGTCCTAGCGGACGAGATAATGATGCTGATGATACAACGCTGCCTTCCCCTGTTGTGAGAGGTTCGGCAGGCTTTTTCGCTGCCGAAGATGACCTGGACCTGTAAGCGTCTGTTTTCCCTTTGTAACTTATCCTCTGCTGTTCTGCATGCTAACCGTCTATTCTTCTCAAGCAGCTCTGATGATGACGACGTTCCTCTCGCAAAGAGGGCTAAGTTATCTTTTGAAAAATTACATCAGCTAAGGAGCCGAATCCTTCTCCCGCCAAATCGACGCCGCCCTCACGAACGACTGTAGAGAAGATTCCGGTGTCGAAGGTTATTCCTTCTGGCGACGCCCCCACCTCGTCGGCTGCTCGCGACCATGTAAGTGTTTTATTTGTCTTGATTTCTTTCTTGCTTTGCCGAGCTTTCTTCACTCAACCGAATTTTTCTGCTTTCTCCGTTGCAGCCGATTTATGCCACAGTTGATGTTGTGGTAGACTTCGCCGAGCAGTTCACCTGACTAGAATCTGAAAACGCCTAGCTTCGGAAGACCGTCAAAACTTCGGCTGATCAGGTGCTGGAGGCCAACAGGCTTGCCACTGATGTTAAGAACGAAAACGCCTTGCTGAAGGATGAGTTGAAGAAGCTAAAGCGACAGATGAAGGATGAGCAAGATGCCAGGCGCGAGGCCGCAGCTGGAGCTGACAAGAAGCAAGGCGTCCTCCGTGAATCCATCACGAATTTT
The DNA here is from genome assembly GCF_022539505.1 of Lolium rigidum. Taxonomy (NCBI): domain Eukaryota; kingdom Viridiplantae; phylum Streptophyta; class Magnoliopsida; order Poales; family Poaceae; genus Lolium; species Lolium rigidum. The sequence continues at coordinate 90,119,518 of NC_061513.1, forward strand.
TTGGGTAAGGTTCTTAGCACATAGCTCCTCTTTTAGTATGTCTTTTATGATTGCTGATCTGTCCTCTTTCAGGGGCTGCCGACATAACCATCACCCGGGCTCGTATGCTTCGGGAGGACTCTACATCTGATGCCCTTTCACTCGCCGCTGAGTCCAACGTCCAAGTTCTTGGACTTCTGCAGAAGACTAAGGGAGCACCGTCGAGGCTATACTCGATGAACTTCCCAAAGGTGAAGCAGGACAAGACTCTTGGCGAGATGGCAGATGCTTTCCTCGTCGACCCTTCTGAGCCTGTAGAGGTATTGAAACGCCGTTCCCGCTTGTTTGGAGCGGTACTCACTTTTCAGCTGCTGATTGGTCATGGGATGGGCTCTGACCTAGAGAAGTTGTCTAAGGCGTTGCCTGTCGATGACAATAATCGCCTAATTGACCTCGAGCCTTTCAAACGATCGGCACTGACATGTGCTAATCAGCTCCTCAAGTTGGTTGATGAGGCGAAGACCAAAACTGCACCTGAAGCTACCCCTGGCTCATCGTCAGCACTTCCTTGAATGCTTGCTCTGTTAATTGTAATTAAGGCCTGACACAATTTGACTCGACCCTGTTTTATTTTGGCTCTGTTGCCAGTTCTGACAATCTTTTGAATGTAACATATACACTCCAGTACTCCCGATAGGAGGTTTTATGTTAATGTTGTTGTGAACTGAGAGTTGTGCTGCAGATTCCTTCGTCTTCTCCCTGTGCCGACCCTTTTTCAAATTCTTCGGCTAACGATGAATCTGATCTTGTTCGTCGTTTGCGTGACCAAGTATCCCGTTTGAATAAAGATATTACCACCCTTCACGCGATGGCAGCGTTAGTGAAAAGGAAGAGTGAGATAGCAACTGCCATTGAACAACACGCTCTTGATCGCCTCCATATTGCTACCGAAAGCTTGAGCTGTAAGTGCTGGCTCATCTGTTGGTCTTTGACGAAGTTTGGATATTCTTTAACTGACCTTTGTTCCTTTATAGTCGTATCCTCAGATGAATCTGAGGAAAATAAGAGGGTCCACGAGAAGATCGAGGCGATGACTGACATTGCTCACCCGAAACATGATTTATGGTTGCATCGTCCGAAGGCTGTTATCGTGGCGAAATTCGAGCATCGAGCAGAGAAGGTGCACTATTATTTTGACAAGTTCCACGCTCATCTCACGATGGTTTGGAAGACTTTGTTCCCTCTCGATCAAGCACCTGAAACTCTGTCTGCTCTGTTTACCCGATTCAAGTCCCCCGAAAGGATTCGGCTATTGGTGCGAAAAGAGCTCCTGGCTGGTGCTGAACTTGCCTTTGCTTCAGTGTTGGCATGTCATCTGTCTTTAGATTTGAAGGCCGTAGCGAGCACCGAGAGAAGTTTAGACCAGTATTATAATGTTGCTAGAGGTCCTGCATATTCCATCATCTCACGGTGGAGACAGGTATCGAAAGAGATCTGAGGGCCCAAGGGAACCAAGGAGCCTTGTCATGAATGTAATATTCTTATACCTGCATAAGATTGTTTTATGTAAGTTCGACGTGTGTTTTGCACATCATGTAGCTCGAGCGAATTTGTTAATTCGGCTGATAATTTATTTGTCGGGGGCGGCCGAGTGATCAATTCAGCCTGCTCTCCCGACGACTCCGTTGTAATTTGCAAATTTATTGCAGAGTCATTATGTAAGTTTTGTAGGAGCGATACCCGTCGAGTAATCGAGGGAATTAGACGCTTGGCTTCGTCACATGGTGCACCGGTTTGAGCCTTATTTTGTGATAGTATAACCATCGACTGCAGTACTCGTGTATTTTCTTCGAGGCTTGGATTGGTTGTTTTTGTGTGTCATTAACCTTAGCTCCCGATGGGAGTATTTAATTAATGACACCGTGCGAGCGTGTTTTTGGCCAGCGCTCCCGATGGGAGTAAGAGCCAGTAACAGGGGCCCCAAACGGTTTGTTCAGATGATGAGGCCTGGATCAAGAAAAATGTAGAGAACGTGATTAGAATTTAATTCATGATGTAAAAGCAACCTTAAGAGCTGCCGAACAATAGAAAAACGATTGTATCCTATGTGTAGAACCATCGCAACTGTGCGATGTTCCATGGATTTTCAACGTCTTTTCCCGAAGTTGGGTTTTTGAGCTGATAAGCTCCTCCTGGTATCACTTCAGTGACGATGTATGGTCCTTCCCATGGGGATTCGAGCTTCAAGGGTCTCTCCTGCTTCAGCCGCAGTACCATATCTCCAACATTAAAACTTCGACTGCGTATTCATCGGCTGTGATAATTTCTCAACGCGTGTTGGTATACCGTTGTTCTTGCCAAAGCAATATCTCGAGCTTCGTCAAGGAGGTCCACATCATCCTGCAGCGCGATGTTGGAGGTGGATTATGCGTATGCTGTCACCCGAGGAGCCTCGAACCGAACGTCGGCTTGCAGAACTGCTTTAGCTCCATGTACCAGGAAGAACGGGGTGTATTGGGTCGACCTGTTAGGTGTAGTACACAAACTCCAGAGTATGGATGGTAATTCCTCGACCCAAGCTCCAGCCGCACCCGTAAGGCGTTTCTTGAGGCCGTCCCCTATGAGACCATTGATCCTTTCCACCTGGCCATTGGTCTGTGGGTGGGCCACTGATGCAAATTTTAGGTTGATTCCTCCCTCATCACAAAATTTTCGAAACTCTTTGGAGTCAAAGTTAGTTCTGTTGTCTGTGACGATGCTGTGAGGCATACCAAATCGACAGGTTATTCCCCTGAAGAACTGAACGGCGGTTTCAGCTTTCTGGTTTCGAACAGGTACTGCCTCGATCCACTTGGTGAACTTGTCGACTGCGACCAGTAGGTACGTGTGTCCTCCGGGTGACGATCTTGGCAGTGGCCCAACTTGGTCGAGTCCCCATTGAGCAAAGGGCCACGCTAGAGGTATTGTCATCAGATCTGTCGCAGGGGCGTGTGGTTTTGGTGAGAAACGCTGGCAGGGGTCGCACTTCATGACCAGGTCTCGAGCATCCGATGCCGCCGTTGGCCAGTAAAATCCTGCCCTGAAGGCTTTCGCCACAAGGGCCCTGCTTCCCGCGTGGTGTCCGCAAGTCCCCTCGTGTATCTCGCGCAATAGTGCTTTTCCATCGTCAATGGCAATACACCTTTGAAAGATACCAGAGATGTTGCGCTTGTAGAGTTCACCATTTACCACAGTAAGGCTTTTGACCGTCTGATGATTCGTCTTGCTTCTACCGGATCTTCTGGTAACTCTTGTTTCGTCAGGTATACTAGGAAAGGTTTGGTCCATAGTGGTTCGAGGAGGAGGACCTGTTCGGCGGATTTAGGCGGAGATTCTTCTACAGCCTGCTGTAGACTTGCCTCCGATTCATCAGCCGATGTTTTCAGAGGTGTCGATACTTTCTCCTTTATCGATCGTTGAGTGATAACTTCATAAAACACTCCGTCAGGGATGGGGGAACACATGGATCCGATATTTGCCAGAGTATCAGCTTCCTCGTTGTTGGCTCTGCCGATATGCTTAAGTTCGCACCCTTCAAATTTGGCTTCCATGTTTTGGTACAGCTGCCGGTAGGCTATCATGTTGTCGCTGACCGCGTCGCATAAATTCATCGACTGCTGTACCACCAAGTTTGAATCTCCATAAATTTCCAGGCGAGTTACTCCACATGCCTTTGCCATCTTCATTCCATGCAACAGTGCTTCGTACTCCGCCTCGTTGTTTGTTGGCAGGGAGAAATTCATACGTAGTATGTACTTCATCTTATCTCCTTGTGGTAATATTAGTATCACCCCTGCTCCTGCACCTGTGCTCCGTTTCGACCCGTCGAAGTACATTATCCATGACCCCGACATGTCGGGTGCTGCCGGTGTCTGTGACTGGATCCAGTCTGCCACAAAGTCTGAGAGGATCAGAGATTTTATCGCCGTTCGATTAACGTAAGTTATGTCGTGTGGCGCTATTTCGATGGCCCATTGGGACACTCGACCTGTGGCCTCTGGGTTAGTGAGTATGCTCTTTAATGGTGTCTCGCTTACGACGATAATCGGGTGCTCCGTGAAGTAATGTCGTAGCTTGCGAGCTGACCTCCATACTGCGTACGCCAGCTTCTGATGGTGAGGATATCTCTGCTTCGCGGGTGTGAGTACTTCACTGAGGTAGTAAACAGGTCTCTGTACACCGTGAACTCTCCCTGCTTCTTCCCGCTCGACTACCAGGACACTGCTGAAGACTTGGACTGTTGCTGCTATGTACATAAGCAGCGTTTCTTTCTCGCGTGGAGTTACAAGAACTGGGGACGTTGATAAGATTTTCTTCAGATTGTCGAAGGACTCCTGCGCCTCATTTGTCCATTCGAATTTTTCTGATTTCTTCATTAAATTATAGAAGGGCAAAGCTTTTTCTCCTAGCTTGGCGATGAATCTGCTAAGCGCTGTCAATCGTCCTGCCAATTGCTGCACTTGGTGCAGATTCTTTGGTGGCCCCATGTCGAGAATAGCTTTGATCTTCAAAGGATTGGCTTCTATTCCTCTAGCTGAGATGAAGTATCCGAGCACTTGTCCCCCTGGCACCCCGAAGAAGCATTTCTTCGGGTTCAACTTGATTTTGTACTTGTCTAGATTGTCGAAGGTTTCCCATAGGTCATCGATGAGAGTGGCGGCGTGCCTTGTTTTTACCACAATATCATCAATGTATACTTTGATATTTCTCCCGATCTGCTCTCCAAGACAAGCTTGCATGCACCGCTGATACGTTGCTCCCGCGTTTTTCAACCCGAAGGTCATGACGTTGTAGCAGAAAACGCCGTGCGGGGTGATGAACGCGGTTAACTCCTGGTCTTCTTTTTTGAGCTTGATCTGGTTGTATCCGGAGTATGCATCGAGGAAGGAGAGACGGTCGCATCCAGCTGTGGAGTCGACTATCTTGTCAATACGAGGCAGTGGGAAGTGGTCCTTCGGGCAATGCTTGTTAAGACTGGTGTAATCGATACACATGCGGAGGGCGGTTGTGTCTTTCTTTGGCACCATGACGGGATTAGCCACCCACTCGGCTTCCTTGAGCTCCCGAATAAATCTTGTTGTACGGAGTCGACTAACTTCTTCGCCAAATGCTTTTCTCTTCGGCTCGGAAAATCGGCGCATCGACTGTTGTACTGGTTTGGCTGTCGGGTTAACATTGAGGGCGTGCTCAGCGAGTTCCCTGGGGATACCTGGCATGTCGGATGGTTCCCATGCAAATATCTCCCAGCGCTCATGGAGGAACTCGATGAGCGCGCCTTCCTATGCCTCAGTAAGGTCTGCTGACGTATTGACCGTCTTCTTCGGGTCAGTGGGATGCACCTGCAGCTTTTTTGCTTCCTTCGCAGCGTCAAACTCGTCGGACCTTACGTTTCGATTGTCGGCTGGTGGCTGTGTGTGATCTGTGACGGCGTCGACTGCGTTGAGTTCTTCCTTGGCTCCGAACTTCGAGGCGATCTTTTGGAAATCCCTGTCGCAGTTGTCTGAACGGGAAAAGCTTCCGTGGACGGTTATTGGTGTCCCATTGTTGCCTGGCATCTTCAGTTTCAGGTACGCATAATGAGGTACGGCCATGAATTTGGCAAACGCAGGCCTACCGAGGATGGCGTGATACTGAGATTCCCAGTCAACTACTTCAAACTAGATTTTTTCCTTCGTGAAATTGCCAGGCGTGCCGAAAACTACATCCATTGATATTTTACCGAGAGAATAGGCGGGTCAAGTCGGTATAATGCCATGGAATCCTGTATCGGATTCTCGTAGCATGTCGACTATTAAACCCATTGCTTTCATCGTGCTAGCAAATAACAGGTTCAGACCACTTCCTCCATCCATGAATACTTTGCTCATATTGTATCCTCCGATCTGAGCTTCAAGAACAAGGGCTGCATGGCCAGGCCTTGGGATGGCCTTCGGGTGATCTGCCTTGCTGAAGGAGATGTCTTGCCCTGACCAGTCGATGTATTCGGGTGTGTCGACCATGGCAACCTCTGCATACTTCACTTCTCGCGAGAACTTTTTGATTTCCCTCTTTGAAAAGCTGGTTTTATGGATCATGCTGACCTGCCCGCATGGCTCCGGAAACGCCTCGGTTGGTGTGTACTCGTCTTCTTCTGCCGGTATGTACGGCTCTGGAACGTATGGTTCTAGAGGATAATTGTAAGATCATGCCCTTCTCTCCAGTGCGTGAACCCTTGACATGGCTTCGGCTCTGAGGTCGTCGCAGAACTGCCGAATTTCCATGAACTGCCGACAATTTCTCAGTAGGTGACTGGATTTCTCGCGACCATCCTTCGGGTCGACGTAAGAGTGAAGATAACATGGTGCCTCAAGCTGCTCTGTGGCCGATAGATACGGTGAGCGAGTGCGGCCCTTGATCGATTGTGTGTCATGGCATCCTTGTTTGTACTGATGAGGGTGAGTCGTTGTTTGTTTCTCCTCCTCGCGGCGCGAGTCCCTCCGTCTCTTCCTTCGTCCGTCATGACGTCGAAACTTCCTCGGTTGTCTTCTTGCATGTTCCTAGATGGGACTACCGAGGCCCTTGGGTTGGATGCGTTTGAGGGAGGTGAAGAAAACCTCCCGAATCAATGATGAAGTGGACACCGCCAAAATTAGTATCCATGTCGTCGCTCGATTCTACATGGATCAAGCGCGGCTCCTCGGGGGGTGGTATAAACTCGAAGGACCCGCAGCGGATTGACTTTGAGTTTTGACGATTCGAGCACAAACGCTGCAGATGTGACTGGTAGTGCCGATGAATTGCCTTGTGCCGACAGATTTCCCACAGACGGCGCCAATTGTCGAGGGTACTCCTCGGCAATGCCCTCCGATTGGGGCTTAGGGTTGATGGAATCCTGTAGGCTGACACGAGACATCGGTTCACAGACAAGCGGGGAGAGCGATTTACCCAGGTTCGGGACCCTCGTTGAGGTAAAACCCTTACGTCCTGCCTGTCTGATCTTGATTATGAGAATATTGGGTTACAATGGGATGCCGAAGGGTTCGACTGAGATCTCGTCGAGAGGCTAAGTGCTGCGGCGACCTAGCTCTAGACTTCTGGTGGCTAAAGTTGCTAAGATTGATCGTGTCCCTCGGCAGCCCCTCTCCTGGCCTTTATATAGGAGGCCGAGTCTCAAGAGGTCTTGTCCGGGTACGACTATGTTTACAAGAGACCTAGTTCTAAACTTTCCTTGTTCGGCTCCTCCTTTGTCTTGCTCGTCAAGGAATCTTTTACCGCATCGTCCAAGTGGCCCGCCTTGCCATCGAGTACCTTCATGGGCCTCCAGTTGGATTGTATAGGATATGGCAATGTCGGCTACATGAAGGGTAATGCCCACGTCATCAATGGAGTCAACTTCTGCATCAACTGTAATGGAAACCTAAATTAGTAATAGCAGGGAATCTTTTCCCTAATCCTTGCACCTAAGTAGCTAGAGTTTTGTAGCAAGCCTATATCTCTAAAGCTAGGATTAGCAATAAGTTAGACTACGAGTCGTTCTTCTGGAGCTTTATATAAAGTTTTACCTCACTATAAAGTAGGAGGCTATGTTGATCTTTTGTAAACAGATTGTATATCCTTCTATAGACATACCTTGGACTAGCATATGTTTCTGTTGTACCACTCTGAGGGATTTAATATGAGTGGAACGGTGTTTTACTTGTGTTATGTCAACGACTTATGTACTACACCATGCAGTGGTACGCTGGGTCACCACATTGAACAATATTCAACTTTTGAACAATTTTCGAATGTAAATTTTATCCAAAATTTTGAAAAAAAATCGGATTTGAACATTTTCAAATTTTGAACATCTTTCAAATCTGAACATTTTTCATATTTGAACTTTTTCCAGATTTGAATTTCTTAGGTTTGGACTTTTCATATGCCACGTCTGGGTGTTCATTAACACGCGAAAACGAAAGAAAAACTGGTGACCGGATGATCAGTTGGGGCGTCGGCCCATCAGGATGTCTTTCAGGCATTGGCTCGGTAGCAGACGCCTGAAGCGTAGAATAGGGCCACCCCCTTCTCGGCTAACCCCTCTTATGTAATTAACACTATTTCTTAGCTCAGTAGAATCTCTAGACTAGCCCTAGAGATGAACACATGTCTTTTATGCACACTTTGTCCTCACTCATGCGTGTCCGGAGTCAACTTCTCCGTCGTTCATCCATCCCCAAATCGCTCACACGCTTAACCTCGGAATTAAGCCATGGCCAAGATGTCACACTCATCCCCCTTAGAAGATCGATGTCCTCGTCGATCGACCCCAAACTACGAACCTCCCCTCTTGGCACACGTATGTGCGTCTAGTGTCGGCACATGTGTCATGTCGTGTACCACGATGGGCCACACCAGCCATGTGCAACATGCTCGATCCCCTGGCCCGCACACACCCGTGTAATGTTGAAGGTCGACTCTGATACCAAATGTAACACCCCGACCATCCCCCGGATGGGCCTGTTACCTCTAGCAGCTCACCAGGATCTCTAGAATAGCCCCACATATCAACACATATTTTTTCTGCGCACTTTGTCCTCATTAATGCGCACCCGGGATCATCTTTCTGGTCAGTCACCCATCCCAAATCGCTCCGGACCAAGCACTATTAACCTCGTAGTTCATTGGATGAGCTTTCGGACAAGAAGTTGTAGCTTGTTGGTATGAGTGTCATGTTAATCCTCTATTAAGCCCTTGGCCAGGATGTCACACACACTCTCTCACCCCTTCGGGTATTGCCCTCCAAGGCTGGTGCTCCTGCACCAAGCGTCGCCTAAATTTGGCGGCCACCTTCCTCATAGCTCACGCCCGTTTGGTCATCCGGCTTGCAGCGAGGCAAGAGATTGCGAGCAAAGGGAATATGGAGAAGATACTGAAGGGCCCTTCCCCCGTCTACATGCGGCATCCCGCAACATAGGCGGGGCCATCGATGACCGCATCGGCTACTGGAACTTTGATGGTTAGGGTTGGGACCTCCATGCATGGCGGCAGTGGGGAAGGCCATTTGCGGTCGCGGGCCATCCCATGGGTCGAAACTAGCTGGGGTTTTCACCACCTGGCGCGATGACGGCAACCCTAGTGCGTAGTCTTCTTCTTTACTCTATCAGCATCAGCTTCACCTACAACATCCACTATAACTACCTAAATCAACATGCCTATGAGGTAGACGTAGATTTGGGGGATTAAGTTTGTGTTTAGGTTTTTCTAGGATGGTTAGTGCCGTTTGATTGTCCACCTGCGTAGATTGACCACACTTTATTTTTCGCACACAACTAGACATTTATACGCGTCACGGTTGATCCAAAGATTCGCGGCACAAGCAGATACACCCAATCTTCTTGTGCATTGTTCTTTGTTGTACTTGTTCTCTCTCTGTATTGTTACAACTAGAATGGTACCCCACGCGTTGCAGCGGGTATCTCTTTAAACAATCTAATAGAACACATAAAACTTGGTTTTAGAATATGCAATATTTAGTTGGCCATAGTAGTTGAGACACTAAATTTAATAGCCATGAAATGGATAAGTATTTGAAAATTTCAAGATTGTTATATTTCAGAGTTGTACATGATTGATTTAGATAAGGTGAAATCAACCGACTGTAGAACCAAATGATATGGATGGCTTGCATGAAAAATGCATGCACACCGCGGCATTACATTTCTAAAAATATCTTGTATGGTTATCGTATATAGGAGCTCATAATTAACGCTGAGTTTAATTTTCAAAGAGTTTATTTGGTTGCCAAAACTATTTATTGTTCAAGTTAAACATGACTTAACTATGTAATGATATAGCATGAGGGTGCAATATTATCAATCGAGCGGCAAATAAAAAGAATGACATTGCTAGTTTAATGGTTAAAAATAGATAATCTAAATATCTTGCATGTAGAGATAGATAATAAATAAGGACTACTATTAGTGGGATGATGTGGACAAATGATTGGCTAAGGAAGTATGTGATGTGGATAGCTTGCATGTTGAGATAGACAAATATTAATTGCACTTAGTGGGGTTTTATTTTATAAGAAGTATAGATATGGTTATGCTAATGTAATGCTTCATCATTCTAGTTGTGCTAGGTTTAGGATTGTGCACATTGTTGCTACATTTCATCATCATAGTGATTTCCTGCCCTTTGAGAGTTATTTTTCCCAAGTAGATCACTTATTCCATCTATTCCAGTCAACTCTTCTTTTGTAGTTCGCTGATCATAGACCATATTACATCACCCATTGCCAATCATCTCCGGGCACCTCTAATTCGATAACGGCATCGACTCCACACTTAGGGAGCTTATCATCACCAAATATGCAGCATGGCCAAACGCGTCGTTCATGCATCAAAATCGTTCTCTCTTGCCCGTGCGGTGTCCATCACCAGTTCTTCTTCGCCACCAACGACCGGGACTTCACCGACAATGCGGCCATCAACAATTTGCACGATATCATCTATGTCACATTGACTTTCGTCAAGCAACCCCAAGTTCGTAGATAAGAGAGTTTTATTTTTTCTTGTACCATTTCTAAAATGGAGTTATTTCCTTGTTCTTTGTGGGAACTAGGTTTAGAACATGCCATGCAGTAAATATGGCCTCCCCCACCATGCCTTGGAGAGACCCGATGTGTCTAACATGACGTTTACCAAATCTGTTAGAGTACAATTCTTTCTTTTGGCCACCCCATTTGACTGAGGTGAGTAGGGATACGTCCTCTCATGGATTATACCATGTTCGGTTGACGTGGGCATTACCCTTCGGGTAACCGACATTGCCCTATCCTGTGCGACCCAACTGGAGGCCCATGAAGATACTCGATGGCAAGGCGGGCCACTAGGACGGTGTCGAAGAGGATTCCTTGACGAACAAGGCAAGAGAGGAGTCGAACAAGGAAAGTTTAGAGCTAAGACTATTGTAAATCTAGTCGTACTCGGTTAGCCTTCTTGAGGCCTGGCCTCTTATATAAAGGCCAGGAGAGGGGCTGCCGATGGAGAGAGATCAATCATAGCAACCTTAGTCTCCATAAGTCTAGAGCTAGGTCGCCGTGACACTTAGCCTCTCAACGAGATCACAGCCAAAACCTTCGGCACTCCATTGTAACCCAATATTCTCATAATCAAGATCAAACAGGCAGGACGTAAGGGTTTTACCTCATCGAGGGCCCCGAACCTGGGTAAATTGCTCTCCCCGCTTGTCTGTTAACCGATGTCTCGTGTCAGCGTACAGGATTCCATCAACCCTAAGCCCCAATCGGAGGGCATTGCCGAGGAGTACCCTCGACAATTGGCGCCGTCTGTGGGGAACCTCTCGGCACAAGATCCATCATCGGCAGATCCAGTCATGTCGTCGGCAGCTTCGTCGACACCATCATCGTCATCATCGCCAAGTCTAGGAAGCCCGATTTGATTCGGCTCCTACGAGTTCACCCCACACAGCAACTCTTCTCGCTCGACTTTCTCAGATCTACAAGGAAACATGGAGATGACATTTGGCAGCGTCCACTACAACGTCAACGCGGAAGGAGTCCTTCGACTGCTAGAGCCATACGCCCCGCATCATCGAGGAAATCACCACCACCGGCCGCAGAACCAGGCACGTCGTCATCAGTCGATCTTTCGGCTGGCCTGACGGACTCGATGAACTCGTCTTCGCCATCAACCCCTCAGTCGACGCCTTCGATGTCGGTTGGATCCAATAATCCCGCATCTTCAGAGATGACCTCGTACTACTGCTTGAACTGCGATACCAGGCACGGGCTGGGATCGAGTGACACACCGTTCATCTGCAGCGCCCAGTATTCATCGGGAGAGGACAGTGTCAACAGTGTCATCAAGGGGGCCACCTGGAAAGCGGCGTGCCACCAGGTGTATGCCGCCAATAACACAGAAAACACAAGAAATAGGGGAGATGGAGATCACACCCCCCGCTCCAGCTCCGACAGACGGATAAGTTTTGAAAACAGCGCCAGTAACAACAACAGCGATTACACCATCGCAGAGGAAGAGTGGGCAGCAGCCAGGGCAGCCGTGCTTAACAACACATCGCTCCCCGCAGGAACCTCGGTTGGAACCCTCAACGCTTATCGCTCTATATTGGAGAAGAATCGGGAGCGCCTATCAAAAGAGCAAGCCACCCTCGAGAGACGCCTATCTGCTGCGGACCAATCTAGCGAGCGACGAAGGGGCTCGTGAGGAAGCGCCTCCCGAAATAGTCAAGGCGTAGGCAAGCACCGATCGAGGTTATCCAGACTTTCGGAAGATGACGCCAGAGAAATCACGTCGAATCTGACCAAGTCCTTCATGACCACGGACACCGCGAGCATGCTACGGCCAAAAACCGTCGAGGGAGCAACTGCCAATCTCGCAGCGTACCTCATCAATCAGCGCCCTGAAGGTTCTATGGCCCAAGCCCACCGGGGTCCCTTAGAAAGTCTCGCAATATTAGGAGACAACTTGGTCCCGCGGAAGGAAAAGACCACGTTACAGGCCAGCGGCTCAAAGCATCATTCGAGAGATGCTCGAGATGAAATCACCTAGAGTAGAATCGATAAAGCAAGACGACGACGCGCCGCTAGGGAGGAATACGACAGTGATACCTCGGATCAAAGCCAGGAGAACGATGGCGAGTTAAGGGGGGCCGATTGCTTAAGCTACAAAATCCGCGAGGCGATGCCGCCCTTCATGACCACGGACGCCGCTAAATACGATGGGCATCAGGAGCTGAGGTCCTGGATAGACGACTACCTACAAACTGTGATTCTACACAAGGGAAATCAGATAGCAGCAATGCAATGCTTGCAGCTTTACCTAAAGGATTCAGCATGAGCTTGGCTGAGAGGCCTGCCGAAGGGTTCCATCAAATCATGGGACGGCCTAGTAGACACTTTCGTTGCCAATTTCCAAGAAACATACAAAAGGCCCGTCGGGATCGAGGAATTACGGCATCGTCAACAAAAGCAGAGAGTCGATGCACGCATACATCGGGAGATTCACCAAGCTCCTAAACGCTGCCGAAGATGTCTCTGCATCCGACGTGAAACCTACATAGAGGAACTTGGGCGCAAGAAGCCGAAAACTATAACCAAGTTAATGGAAATCGCCAACAGCTGGGTTGATGGCGAGGACAACGTACGAAGGCCACGACAGCGCAGTGACGACAAAGACGACGATCAGCCGAATCACGACTCGGGTGGACGAAGGGATCGCCGTAAGAAAAGAAAAGACCGCAGTTACGACGACAGTAACCTGGTAGTTGCGGGATACTCCGATCGGCAGGACGATCGGTATGACGACAGACGAGACGATCGACATGACAACAATCAGAACAACTCTGGAAATCGCGGCAGTTACAAACCACGACCACAGAGGACTCCCGAGCTACCCTTTGCCGAACAGATAAACGCTCCCTGCTACCTGCACTCGTACATCGACTCCAAGGATAACAAAACGAAGTCAAGTCATCTGCTCAAAGATTGCCGATAGTTCATTGAAATGCAGAAGCTCATCCAGCAGCAACAACAGCCGCCACCACCACCCCCTCCACCGCAGCACCAGGTCCAGCAGGCTCAGCCTCATAAACCCAACGAATCGTTTCCACCACCATGTGGGCAGATGAGCATGATCCATAGGACAGGTGTTTCGAGAAGAGAAATGAAGAAGCTCACCCGAGAAATCAATCTGGCGGAAAGCATCACGGCCAACATCCCCGAGTATGTCGAGTGGTCATCTCAGAGCATTACGTTTAGCAGGGCGGATCACCCGATGACAATCCCAAAACCATGACACGCTGACTTAGTAGTTGAGGCGCAAATTGGAGGGTTCAAGATGAGCAAAGTCTTCATGGATGGCGGAAGTGGACTAAACCTGATATTCGTCGACACAATCAAAAGTATGGGGATCACAATGAGGATGCTAGAAGAGACAGACACCTGTTTCCACGGGATTCTCCCCACTTCACCGGCGTACTCCCTTGGCAAAGTTTACCTGAATGTCGTCTTTGGCAAACCCGACAACTTCAGGAAGGAAAAGATCGAGTTTGAAGTTGTGAACTGGGAATCATAGTACCACGCTATACTCGGAAGACCAGCTTATGCCAAGTTCATGGCTGTGCCACATTACGCATACCTCAAGCTGAAAATTCCTAGGAGCAATGGGACAAATATCACGGTCTCTGGAAGTTTCTAACGCTCGGACAATTGTGATCGCGATTTTCAGAGGATCGCTGCGAAGTTTGGGGTAAAACAAGAAATCATCGATCTCCCTTCCAAGTCATCGGCACACGATAATAAGGAAGAGGAACGTGTCAGGAAGACGAAGAAGAAGCCAACCGACCTTGCCCTAGAAGTTTCAACAGTAAAAGCTTCAGCAGTTAGTGGCACAACAGTTATAGAAGAAAGCAAGACACTGGCAATCACTGCCGAGACCCCCGGTGAAATCAACGACACTCCCAAAGCCGCTGACGCGGTGGACAAACCAGAAGATAAGAAGAATCCTCCCCTTGCTTAAGCGGATGGATAGTATTTAGTTTTTTTCTTTCTTTTCAACAGGGCACTCTATTCACCCCTTAGTTTCTTGCCTACTTTATTAACCAAGACTTAAGTTTTGTCTCTTTAAAAGCATTGCAGTAATTCAGAATCACATCATCGTAAACCTTGCTTACGCCCCTCGGAGAACATTGGTGCGATGAAGTACACGTCCAAAGATTGTATTCCGAAAAAGCCTCTGAAACTACGAGTGCTAAAGGATGCAAAGCCAACAAGGACACTGCCCCCTCCCTCTGCTATAGATTCCTCTGAGAGCGCCGTAAATAGCAAGAGTCAGGAAATACGTACATTAACGACCCACGTTCGATACTTCACTTATGGAAGCATCAAGGAACGACGGAGTCATCGGCAGAGCTAGTGCTACCGATATATTCAGAAGCTGCTGTCAGGACATACATCGGTTGAAGGTAAAGTTGCACATACAACGGGTTTAGCAAGACCCGCAACACGAGTTGATCACTCAAATAATTTGCTGACCAACAAATACACATGCGCTTAAACGGGTAAACAAGATTTTCTCCGCTAAAACCTGCCAACGGCATTAACATGGTAAAACTGCATATATATGCACCTACCAATAGTTTTACAACTTAACAACCCAAACACTCGGGTATAGTAAGTAATCAAGTATTCTATTCACAAAAAGAACTTAACCATGAATTATCTTTGTGGAGGTTCTTCTTCTTCAGATGCCTTCGAAGTCATCTCGAGCCTGTCAACAATGATATTGGACGGCAGTTCCACCCTCGGGTACAGCGGCGTCAAGTTGCCTGCCGCGTTGGCAATTGCTAGCAGATCTGCCGAAGGATAACGCGCGAGCACAAGGGCAAGTGTAAGTCTAGCCCCTGCAAATACCTGAGCTCGAACCAAGTCTCAGATTTTCTTGGCGTTTCCAAACTCTGACATCAAGGTCAACAGCGTGGGAGGAACCGCGTTTAAAGGAAACACCGTCTTCCATATTACTCTCAGCCCTTTGTAGCATTTGTCAAAGAAGCGATGGACCTGCTGGACTCGGTCTTGGAATTTTGCTACAGTCGAAGCCTTCGAGTGCTCCTTCCAGAAAACCTCGTCCGACGATGATAGTCGAGTCAATGCGTCCACACGTTCATGGATGCGCTTGCTCTCTTCGGCAGGGTTCAGCGCTATGACTAGAAAAGGAAACAGGAGAAGTTAGGACGATGCATTTCATAAAGAAACAAGGAGTCAAAGAGAAAGGGGGCTTACAGTTCAAACTCTCTATGGCCTTCTGCAATTCAGTGGGAGCGTAGCGTTCCACGTCAGCTGCAAGGTCGCCCTTCTTTTTGATAATAGCAGCCAAGGCGTACGTACTGCGCAAATCCTTTTCCATCTGCGCGATCCGATCTTTCATACGTGATACGTCTCCAACGTATCTGTAATTTCTTATGTTCCATGCTAGTTTTATGCCAATAGCTACATGTTTTATATGCACTTTATATCATATTATGGCATTTATTGGACTAACCTATTAACAAGATGCCACAATGCCGCTTCGTTTATTATGTCCGTTTATTGCAGTAAAAGGCCCAAAAACCAAAGTGCTCGGAAAAATCCAGAAAAATCACAGAAATTCTATTTCGCCAGAAGACTCACGGAGCCAGAAGGGCCAGGCCAGAGGAGGCCCAGGGCCTCCTCCCCATCAGCCGGCGCAGCGAGGAGGGGGGCGGCGCCACCCTATGGGGTGGGCCCCTCGGGACTCCACCGACGCTGCCCTTTCGCCTATATAAAGCTCCTACCCTGAAAACCCTAGCATGATCGATCATACTCTAGAAAGACTCCCGGGGCGCCGCCGCCATCGCGAAACCTAGTTTCGGGGGACAGAAGTCTCTGTTCCGGCACCCTGCCGGGACGGGGAATTGCCCCCGGAGCCATCTCCATCGACTCCATCGCCATCTTCATCGCCGTTGCTGTCTCCCATGATGAGGAGGGAGTAGTTCTCCCCGAGGCTGAGGGCTCTACCGGTAGCTATGTGGTTCATCTCTCTCTCCCATGGTGTGATCTTTATGTGATCATGAGCTTTGTAATCTAGTTGAATATGTAGATGTTACTCTTGTCTATTATGCACTCTAGAGGTTACTTTAATATGAACTCCGGAGTCACTCTCCACGGTGTGATGGTGACAAGTGTGTGCATCGTGTGTGATTCCTTTATGACATTGTGGAGCTTGTTTACTCCGGCTTGAGGTGTGCTTTTGCAGCCCTACACAATGAATGGTGTTTGTTATCCAACAAGAGAGTGTTTGAGAGTAGAATTTATTTATTCAATTATGTGATCATTGTTGAGAGTATCCACTAGTGAAAGTATGATCCCTAGGCCTTGTTTCTAAGCATTGAAACACCGTTTCCAACAAGTTCTGCTACATGTTCGCTTGCTGCCATTTTTATTTCAGATTGCAATTACTACTTATAATCATCCATATTACTTGTATTTCACTATCTCTTCGTCGAACTAGTGCACCTATACATCCGACAAGTGTATTAGGTGTGTTGGGGACACAAGAGACTTCTTGTATCTTAATTGCAGTGGTTGCTTGAGAGGGATATCTTTGACCTCTACCTCCCTGAGTTCGATAAACCTTGGGTGATTCACTTAAGGGAAACTTGCTGCTGTTGTACAAACCTCTTCTCTTGGAGGCCCAACACTGTCTACAGAAATAGAAGCGTGCGTAGACATCAAGCTATTTTCTGGCGCCGTTGCTGGGGATGTAAGGTAAAAGGTATTCACATCCTCCGACTACTAAGCTATTTCCTAGCACTATTGCCGGTGTGTGAGTGCTTGAAGCTATTTCCTTTAGATTCTGCAATTATATCTTTTTGTTTCTTGTTTTTATTTCACTAGTTAGGCTTAATGGAAAACAACAACAAAATTAGAGATCTTTATGAAATTTATATTGAATTAGGACATGATGTGTTTGAAGAGAGAATTAAAAAACCCATGGAACTTTGTTTGCAAAATATTTGTAGCAATGTTTTTAGCATGAATTCTTTGAACACTATTATTTTTAATGCCATGGAAAAGTCTAAGCTTGGGGAAGCTGGTTGTGATATTTTTAGTCCCCCAAGTTTTGAGGAGAAAATTTTCTTTGATGATACTTTGCCTCCCATTTATGATGATTATAATGATAGTGGTATTTTGGTGCCACCTACCATGGAGGATAAAGTTTATTATGATTATACCATGCCTGCAATTTATGATGATTACAATGATGGTTGTGACAGTTTTACTCCCACTATTACTAATAAAACTGATTATGCTTATGTGGAGAGTAATGATACTTTTATGCATGTGGATCATGATAATAATGCTTTATGTGATAGCTATATTGTTGAGTTTATTCATGATGCCACTGAAAATTATTTTGAGAGAGGAAAGTATGGGTATAGAAATCTTCATGTTACTAAATTTCTTCTCTTTATGATGAATGTTTTGAGCTTTCTCTTGATTTGCTTTTATTTGCTGCGTACTTTAAGACCTACTGGTCCTTATGAGAGAGTGAGACACGATTTCATATATCACAATAATATTAACTCTCTTCTCCTTGTGTTGAAATTTTTGAAGTTACACTTGTTTTGTCTTCCTATGCTACTCACTTTGTTCTTCATTGACTTGTTTTCTTACAAGGCTCCTATGCATAGGAAGAGTGTTAGATTTAAACATGTTTTATATATGCTTCTTTATGCTCTCTTTTCAACTCTCATCTTTATGTGAGCATCATAAAAATCACTATGCCTAGCTAAAAGGAGTTAAAGAAAAGCGCTTATGGGAGACAATCCATCGTTTTTATTTTCTGTTATTTTTGCTTTTCTTTTTGTTTTGAGTCAAGGTGCTTGTTACTAATGTAGCAATACCTTTGTATCTTTATTTTCTTGCATTGTTGAGCCAAGTAAAGTCTTTGATAGAAAGTTGATACAAGATTTGGATTTCTGCGCAGAAATAGATTTCTAGCCGTCACAAATTTGAGTTTTTTTCTCTGCAGAAGAATCTAAAAATTCTGAAAAAATTCATGAGTAATCGTCAGATATGTACGAAACTTTCATTCAACTGGAGCTTTTCCATCTGAGCATGTTAAGTGCCTCGAAAAAATTCGTCTTTACGGACTGTTCTATTTTTGACAGATTCTGCCTTTTATTTCGCATTGCCTCTTTTACTGTATTTGAGTAGATTTCTTTGCTCCATTAAATTTCAGTAGCCTTGGGTAATGTCCAGAAGTGCTGGGGATGATTGTGTCCTTGCTGAACATCTGAATTTTTGATTATGCACTAACCATCTAATGAGTTTGCTTTGAGTTTGGTGTGAAGGAAGTTTTCAAGGATCAAGAGAGGAGGATGATATAATATGATCAAGAAGAGTGAAGAGTCTAAGCTTGGGGATGCCCCCGTGGTTCATCCCTGCATATTTCAAGAAGACTCAAGCGTCTAAGCTTGGGGATGCCCAAGGCATCCCCTTCTTCATCAACAACTTATCAGGTCACCTCTAGTGAAACTATATTTTAATTCCGTCACATCTTATGCACTTTACTTGGAGTGTCTGTGTGCTTTTATTTTCATTTTGTTATTTTCATTCTCTGAATAAATCGGATCCTAGCATGCTTGTGTGGGAGAGAGACACGCTCCGCTTTTTCATTTGAACACTTGTGTTCTTCGTTTTACTTTAATATTCATGGCGAAAGCTGAAAGCCGCAGCACTTATTGTTATTTGGTTGGAAACAGAAAATGCTTCATGTGGTAGTTGGTATATTGTCTTGAATAATTTGATACTTGACAATTGTTTTCAGCTCTCAAGTAGATCATGTTTAAGCTCTTGCATCATGTAGTTTAAACCTATTAGTGGAGAACTACCGTAGAGCTTGTTGAAATTTGGTTTGCATGATTGGTCTCTCTAAGGTCTAGATATTTTCTAGTAAAAGTGTTTGAGTAATGACACGTCTCAAACGTATCTATAATTTCTTATGTTCCATGCTAGTTTTATGACAATACTCACATGTTTTGTGTACACTTTATATCATTTTGATGCATTTTTCGGCACTAACCTATTAACAAGATGCCGAAGCACCAGTTCCTGTTTTCTGCTGTTTTTGGTTTCAGAAATCCTACACAGGAAATATTCCCGGAATTGGACGAAACAAAATCCCAGGGTCTTATTTTCCACGGAGCTTTCCAGAAGACCTAAGGAGATACGAAGTGGGGCCACGAGGTGGCGACACCACAAGGCGGCGCGGCCAAGGAGGGGCCCGCGCCGCCCTATGGTGTGGGCCCCTCGAGAGCCCCCCGACTCTGCCCTTCCGCCTACTTATACTCTCCGTCACGAAAACCCTATTACCAATCGATGAAACTCCAGAAAGACTCCAGGGGCGCGGCCGCCATCGCGAAACCTAGTTTCGGGGGATAGAAGTCTCTGTTCCGGCACCCTGCCGGGACGGGGAATTGCCCCCGGAGCCATCTCCATCGACTCCATCGCCATCTTCATCGCCGTTGCTGTCTCCCATGATGAGGAGGGAGTAGTTCTCCCCCGAGGCTGAGGGCTCTACCGGTAGCTATGTGGTTCATCTCTCTCTACCATGGTGTGATCTTTATGTGATCATGAGCTTTGTATCACTATTAATCTATGTGCTACTCTAGTGATGTTATTAAAGTAGTCTATTCCTCCTCCATGGTGTAAAGTTGACAGTGTGTGCATCATGTAGTACTTGGCGTAGGTTATGATTGTAATCTCTTGTAGATTATGAAGTTAACTATTACTATGATAGTATTGATGTGATCTATTCCCCCTTTCATAGCTATTGGTGACAGTGTGTATGCTATGTTAGTACTCGGTCTAAATTGCAACGGTCTATTATGCACTCTAGAGGTTACTTTAATATGAACTCCGGATTCACTCTCCACGGTATGATGGTGACAGTGTGCGCATCGTGTGTGATTCCTTTATGAAGTTGTGGAGCTTGTTTACTCTGGCTTGAGGTGTGCTTTGTAGCCCTACACAATGAATGGTGTTTGTTATCCAACAAGAGAGTGTTAGAGAGTAGCATTTATTTATTCAGTTATGTGGTCATTGTTGAGAGTGTCCACTAGTGAAAGTATGATCCCTAGGCCTTGTTTCTAAACATTGAAACACCGTTTCCAACAAGTTCTGTTACATGTTTGCTTGCTGCCATTTTTATTTCAGATTACAGTTACTACTTACAATCATCCATATTACTTGTATTTCACTATCTCTTCGCCGAACTAGTGCACCTATACATCTGACAAGTGTATTAGGTGCGTTGGGGACACAAGAGACTTCTTGTATCTTAATTGCAGGGTTGCTTGAGAGGGATATCTTTGACCTCTACCTCCCTGAGTTCGATAAACCTTGGGTGATTCACTTAAGGGAAACTTGCTGCTGTTCTACAAACCTCTGCTCTTGGAGGCCCAACACTATCTACAGGAATAGAAGCGTGTGTAGACATCAAGTAACAAGGAAGATAGTGTAGAGTCTTATAATGCTTGCAATATGTTCTTATGTAAGTCTTGCTGTACTGGTTTATACTTGTGTTTGCTTCAAACAACCTTGCTAGCCAAAGCCTTGTACTGAGAGGGAATGCTTCTCGTGCATCCAAAACCTTGAGCCAAAACCTATGCCATTTGTGTCCACCATAACTACCTACTATGTGGTATTTTTCTGCCATTTCAAGTAAATACTTCATGTGCTACCTTTAAACAATTCAAACCTTTATTTCTCCTTATTTGTGTCAATGTTTTATAGCTCATGAGGAAGTATGTGGTGTTTTATCTTTCAATCTTGTTGGGCGTACTTTCACCAATGGACTAGTGGCATATACATCCTCTTATCCAATAATTTTGCAAAAAGAACCGGCAACGGGGTGCCCGAGCCCCAATTAATTAACTTTCATTAATAATTCTCTTCACATGTTTTGCCCCGATTTATCCAGTAAGCAACTTAATTTTGCAATAGACACTCCTCCATGGTATGTGAAATGTTGGAAGGCACCCGAGGATTCGGTTAGCCATGGCTTGTGAAAGCAAAAGGTTGGGAGGAGTGTCATTGATACGTCCATTTTGCATCACTATTTTATATCATAATTTGTTGTTATTCATTGATATATTTCATATTTGGAGATGATACTTATGTTATTTCATCTATTTTGCATGTTTCATGATTATTGGAGGATCGCGCACCGGAGTCAGGATTCTGCTGGAAAAAGCGCCGTCAGAATGCAATATTTCGGAAGATCAACAATTGATGAAATTTATATGAAAAATCCTATTTTTCCAGAGGACGAAGGGAGCCAGAAGGGGGAGCCGAGGAGGGCCGCCATGGGCCCACCTCATAGGCTGGCGCGGCCCAAGGCCTGGCCGCGCCGCCCTGTGAGGAGGGGGCCCATAGCCCCCTCTGGCCTCCTTTTCTTCGCGTACATCTTCGTCCCGAAAACCTAAGACCTGGAGGATAGTCGCGAGGAGACACAGCCGCCTCTGCGGGGCGGAAAACACCAGAGAGAAAGAGCTCTCCGGCAGGCTGAAATCTGCCGGGGAAATTCCCTCCCGGAGGGGGAAATCGACGCCATCGTCACCGACATCGAGCTGGACATCATCTCCATCACCATCGTCATCATCTCCATCATCATCACCGCCATCTCCACCGCTGCACCTCGTCACCGCTGTAACAATTAGGGTTGAATCTTGACTGTTTGATAGGGGAAACTCTTCCGGTATTGATCTCTACTTGTTATTGATGCTATTGAGTGAAACCATTGAACCAAGGTTTATGTTCAGATTGTTATTCATCATCATATCACCTCTCGATCATGTTCCATATGATGTCTCGTGAGTAGTTCGTTTAGTTCTTGAGGACATGGGTGAAGTCTAAATGTTAGTAGTGAATTATGGTTGAGTAATATTCAATGTTATGATATTTAAGTTGTGGTGTTATTCTTCTAGTGGTGTCATGTGAACGTCGACTACATGATACTTCACCTTTATGGGCCTAGGGGAATACATCTTGTACTCGTTTGCTAATTGCGGGGTTGCCGGAGTGACGAAACCTAAACTCCCGTTGGTATATCGATGCAGGAGGGATAGCAGTGATCTCGTAGTTTAAGGCCGTGGTTAGATTTATCTTAATTACTTTCTTGTAGTTGCGGATGCTTGCAAGGGGTATAATCACAAGTATGTATTAGTCCTAGGAAGGGCGGTGCATTAGCATAGGTTCACCCACACAACACTTATCAAAACAATGAAGATTAATCAGCTATATGAAGCGAAAGCACTAGACTAAATACCCGTGTGTCCTCAAGAACGTTTGGTCATTATAAGTAAACAAACCGGCTTGTCCTTTGTGCTAAAAAGGATTGGGCCACTCGCTGCAATTGTTACTCTCGCATTTTACTTACTCGTACTTTATTCAACTGCTACATCAAAACCCCCTGAATACTTGTCTGTGAGCATTTACAGTGATTCCTACGTCGAAACTGCTTGTCAACACCTTCTGCTCCTCGTTGGGATCGACATTCTTACTTATCGAAAATACTACAATACACCCCCTATACTTGTGGGTCATCAAGACTATTTTCTGGCGTCGTTGCCGGGGAGTGAAGCGCTATTGGTAAGTGGAATTGGTAAGGGAAACTTTTACTGTTTGTGTTGATTTTGTTTCTGCCTGCTGCTATAACTCATTATGGAGAGATCTTCTCTTGAATTTTAATTTGGAAAATCTACTACTACTGCAAAGGTAGTGGATGAGGCGCCAGGTGAGGAAGAGGTTCCATACAAAATACCTATGAAAATTATTGAGCGTGTTGTGGATAACCGTTATATAGGGGATGGAACTGTCCATCCTGGAGATCATTTACTGTTCTTACATGAATTATGCGGATTATTCAAGTGTGCAGGTATTGCTATGGATGAAGTGAGGAAGAAACTATTCTCTATATCGTTGTCTGGTAAAGCGGCGCATTGGTATAAATTACTAGATGATGGGGATTCTCTTGAATGGAATGATATTGTGCCCCGATTTTATTCTAAGTTCTATCCTCCAAGTGAAATTCACAAAGACCGGAACCGCATATATAATTTTTGGGCTCATGATGGAGAGAGTATTGCCCAAGCGTGGGGGAGATTGAAGTCTTTAATGCTCAAATGCCCCATTCATGAGCTTCCTGGTAATATTATTATTGATAATTTCTATGCAAGACTTTCTTTTCAAGACAAGACCTTGCTGGATACTTCTTGTTTTGGATCATTTACACGCAACAAAGAAGAGTTTAAAAGGGACCTTCTTAATCGGATCCAGGAGAATACTGAAAGATGGGAGAACGACAAGGATAGAGAATCAGGTATAAATTATGATTATAAATGCATTGAAGCTTTTATGGACACTGATAAATTTCGCAATATGAGTGCTACTTATGGTCTTGATTCTCAAGTTGCTGCAAATATTTATAAAGCTTTTGCCTCTCATTATGAATTGCCTAAGAAGAATTTTGATAAGTTTCATGAACCGTATAAAGAGAAAATTGATTCATCTATAAATAAATGTGTTGTAGTTGAAACTGTGGATCATGTTATTCCTGAAGCTTATATTGAAAAAACTCCTTTTCATGCTAAAATGAAGGAGTACTCTGTTATAAATAGTGCGGTTAATAAAAGTGAAAAGAAACCTATAGAACCTGAAGAGCAGATAAAAGTTCAACCTGCTATTGCAATAGTTAAAGATCTTGTGACTGAAAATGTGGAAGATGGTCATATTATTTTCTGTGAAGATGCTTCTAATATTGTTTGACATCCTAATAAGTCTAGGAAAGCTAGTGTTCCTATGCTCTCTGTTAGAATTGGTGATCATTGCTATTATGGTTTATGTGATATTGGTGCAAGTATTAGTGCTATTCCTTATGAGCTTTACACGGAGATCATGCATGAAATTGGTTCTTGTGAACTTGAAGATATTGATGTGGTTATTCGGCTAGCTAATAGAGTGACTATTTCTCCAATTGGTATTGTTCGAGATGTGGAAGTTCTATGTGGTAAGATTAAATATCCTGCTGACTTTTTGGTACTTGGTTCTGCTGCTAGTAAGTATTGTCCTATCATTTTTGGTAGACCTTTTCTAAATACCTGTGGGGCTGTTATAGATTGCAAGAAAGAGAAAATTTTGACTAAATTTGCTGGTGAATCTTATGAGTTTAATTTCTCCAAATTTGCCAAATCTCCTTATAAAGCTGATTCGCCTAATAATGATTTTGGAGTTGAACAGTGTGCATCTATTGCTCTTGCTCCTAATAATCCTTTGCAGCAACATTTGGAGAATAGTGAGAGTGAAGTTTTTAGGGAAGAAAGAAATGAGCTTGATGAAATTTTCCTTTGTCAACCTATACTTAAACATGATTTACCAGTAGAAGATCTAGGTATAACATTGCCACCAAAAGAAGATCCTGTTTTTGATTTAAAACCATTGCCTGATAATCTTAAATATGCTCATATTCATGATAAGAAAATATATCCTGTTATTATTATTTCTAAGCTTTCAGAGATTGAGGAAGAAAGGTTATTGGAAATATTGAAGAAACACTGAGGAGCTATTGGCTACACTCTTGATGACTTGAAGGGAATTTCTCCCTCTATTTGCCAATATGCCATTAATATGGAAGATGATGCAAAGCCTATTGTTGAACATCAGCGTCGTCTAATTCCTAAGATGAAGGATGTGGTAAGGAATGAGGTATTAAAACTTCTTGAAGCTGGTATTATATATCCTATTGCTGATAGTAGATGGGTTAGTCCTGTACATTGTGTTCCTAAGAAAGGAGGAATGACTCGTTGTACCTAATGATAATGATGAGCTCATCCCTCAAAGAGTAGTTGTAGGGTATAGAATGTGCATTGATTATCGAAAAGTTAATAAGGTTACTAAGAAAGATCATTACCCTTTACCTTTTATTGACCAAATGTTAGAAAGGTTGTCTAAGAATACTCATTTTTTCTTTCTTGATGGTTATTCTGGGTTTTCATAAATTGCTGTTAAAACTAAGGATCAAGAGAAAACCACTTTCACTTGTCCCTATGGAACTTATGCTTATAGACGTATGCCTTTTGGTTTATGTAATGCTCCTGCTACTTTTCAAAGATGCATGTCTGCTATTTTTCATGGTTTTTGCGAGAACATTGTAGAGGTATTCATGGATGATTTTTCTGTCTATGGGAATTCTTTTGATAATTGCTTGCGGAACCTGGATAAAGTTTTGCAGAGATGTGAAGAAACTAACCTTGTTCTTAATTGGGAGAAATGCCACTTTATGGTTAATGAAGGAATTGTATTGGGACATAAAATTTCGAGAGAGGTATTGAAGTTGATAGAGCTAAAGTTGAAGCAATTGAGAAGATGCCCTATCCCGGGGATGTTAAAGGTATTCGTAGTGTTCTTGGTCATGTCTGGTTTTTATAGGAGATTTATTAAAGACTTCTCCAAGATTTCAAAACCTCTTACTAATCTTCTTCAAAAAGATGTACCTTTTGTTTTTGATGATGATTGTAAGGAAGCTTTTGAAACTCTAAAGAAAGCCTTAACAATCTGCTCCTATAGTTGAACCTCCTAATTGGAACTTACCTTTTGAAATTATGTGTGATGCTAGTGATTTTGCTGTAGGTGCTGTTCTTGGACAGCGAGTAGATAAAAAATTTAATGTTATTCATTATGCTAGTAAAACTCTTGATGCTGCTCAAAGAAATTATGCTACAACTAAAAAAGAATTGTTAGCTGTAGTCTTTGCTTGTGATAAGTTTAGATCCTATATTGTTGATTCAAAAGTTACAATTCATACTGATCATGCTGCAATTAGATACCTTATGAAAAAGAAAGATGCTAAGCCAAGGCTTATTAGATGGGTGCTTCTGTTGCAAGAATTTGATTTGCATATTATAGATAGGAAAGGTGCTGATAATCCTGTTGCTGATAATTTGTCTAGATTGGAAAATATTGCTTATGATCCTGTTCGTGTTAATGATAGTTTTCCAAATGAACAATTGGCTGTAATAAAGGTGAGTTCGCGAGATAGTCCTTGGTACGCTGATTAAGCTAACTTTATTGTCTCCAAGTACTTGCCCCCAACCTTTTCAGCTCAGCAAAGGAGGAAATTCTTTTATGATTTGAAACATTATTTTTGGGATGACCCACACTTATATAAAGAAGGAGTGGATGGTATTCTGTGAAGATGTGTTCCCGAATATGAACAACAAGAGATATTAAGTAAATGTCATGGTAGTGCTTATGGAGGACATCACGCCGGAGATAGAACCGCGCAAAAGGTTCTACAATCAGGTTTTTATTGGCCAACTCTCTTCAAAGATGCAAGGAAGTTTATTTTATCTTGTGATGAATGTCAAAGGGTTGGTAATTGATACGTCCATTTTGCATCACTATTTTATATCATAATTTGCTATTATTCATTGATATATTTCATATTTGGAGATGATACTTATGTTATTTCATCTATTTTGCATGTTTCATGATTATTGGAGGATCGCGCACCGGAGCCAGGATTCTGCTGGAAAAAGCATCATCAGAAGGCAATATTTCGGAGGATCAACATTTGCCAGAACTTATCTGAAAAATCCTATTTTCCCAGAAGACGAAGGGAGCCAGAAGGAGGATCCGAGGAGGGCCGCCATGGGCTCACCTCATAGGCTGGCGCGGCCCAAGGGCTGGCCGCGCCGCCCTGTGAGGAGGGGGCCCACAGCCCCCTCTGGTCCCCTCTCCTTCGCGTACATCTTCGTCCCAAAAACCTAAGACCTGGGGGATAGTCGCGAGGAGTCACAGCCGCCTCTGCGGGGAGGAAAACACCAGAGAGGAAAGAGCTCTCCGGCAGGCTGAAAACTACCGGGGAAATTCCCTCCCGGAGGGGGAAATCGACGCCATCGTCACCGACATCGATCTGGACATCATCTCCATCACCATCGTCATCATCTCCATCATCATCACCGCCATCTCCACCGCTGCACCTCGTCACCGCTGTAACAATTAGGGTTTAATCTTGATTGTTTGATAGGGGAAACTCTTCCGGTATTGACCTCTACTTGTTATTAATGCTATTGAGTGAAACCATTGAACCAAGGTTTATGTTCAGATTGTTATTCATCATCATATCACCTCTGATCATGTTCCATATGATGTCTCGTGAGTAGTTCGTTTAGTTCTTGAGGACATGGGTGAAGTCTAAATGTTAGTAGTGAATTATGTTGGGTAATATTCAATGTTATGATATTTAAGTTGTGGTGTTATTCTTCTAGTGGTGTCATGTGAACGTCGACTACATGATACTTCACCTTTATGGGCCTAGGGGAATACATCTTGTACTCGTTTGCTAATTGTGGGGTTGCCGGAGTGACAGAAACCTAAACCCCCGTTGGTATATCGATGCGAGGAGGGATAGCAGGATCTCGTAGTTTAAGGCCGTGGTTAGATTTATCTTAATTACTTTCTTGTAGTTGCGGATGCTTGCAAGGGGTATAATCACAAGTATGTATTAGTCCTAGGAAGGGTGGTGCATTAGCATAGGTTCACCCACACAACACTTATCAAAACAATGAAGATTAATCAGCTATATGAAGCGAAAGCACTAGACTAAATCCCCGTGTGTCCTCAAGAACGTTTGGTCATTATAAGTAAACAAACCGGCTTGTCCTTTGTGCTAAAAAGGATTGGGCCACTCGCTGCAATTGTTACTCTCGCATTTTACTTACTCGTACTTTATTCAACTGCTACATCAAAACCCCCTGAATACTTGTTTGTGAGCATCTACAGTGAATCCTTCACCGAAACTGCTTGTCAACACCTTCTGCTCCTCGTTGGGATCGACATTCTTACTTATCGAAAATACTACGATACACCCCCTATACTTGTGGGTCATCAAGACTATCTCCAGACGCAATGAAATGCCTATGAATTATACTCTTGTTATTGAACCATTCGATTGTTGGGGATTTGACTTCATGGGACCTTTCCCCTCTTCAGAAGGTAACACTCATATACTTGTTGCTGTTGATTATGTTACTAAATAGGTGGAAGCCATACCCACAAAAAGTGCTGATGGTGAGACTTCTTTAAGAATGCTTTTAGATATTATTTTTCCTAGATTTGGAGTTCCTAGATATCTTATGACTGATGGAGGTTCTCATTTTATTCATGGTGGTTTTAGAAAAACTCTTGCTAAATATGGTATTAATCATAGAATTGCTTCCGCTTATCATCCTCAAACTAGTGGGCAAGTAGAACTATCAAATAGAGAGATTAAATCTATCTTGCAAAAGACTGTTAATAAATCTAGGAAGAATTGGGCTAGTAAATTGAAGGAAGCATTGTGGGCTTATAGAACTGCTTATAAAAATCCCATGGGTATGTCACCGTATAAAATGGTCTATGGGAAATCTTTTCATTTACCTTTAGAACTAGAGCACAAAGCTTACTGGGCGGTAAGAGAACTAAATAAAGATCCTAAACTTGCCGGTAATAAGAGATTGGTACAATTGAGTTCTCTAGATGAATGGAGAAGTGAAGCTTATGAGAATGCTAAACTCTTTAAAGAGAAAGTTAAGAAATGGCATGATAGAAGAATTATCAAAAGATAATTTAATATTTGGGATATAGTCCTATTGTATCGGTCTCGTCTCAGATTCTTTGAAGGGAAATTACTCTCAAAGTGGGAAGGACCATATGTCATTGAAGAGGTGTATCGATCAGGAGAAATTAAAATTAGCTCTCTACAAGGCAATGCCACACAAGTGGTGAATGGACAAAGACTCAAGCATTATATCTCAGGTGATTCTTATAATGAAGATGTTGATGTTATTCGAGTGGTAACTCCCGAAGCTTTCATCAAAGGTCAAATTGACAGTTCTGCAGAGTTCGACTTTGAATAGGTAACAGTACTGGTAATAAAAAGTTCGCGTTTTACTTTCCGAACAATGTTTTTGCTGTTTTAAGAAAATATGAAAAATTACGAGATCGAAACGGAGTGGAGGAGATGCACGAGGGGGTGCCCCCATGGGCCGGCGCGGGCCCCAGCCTGGTCGCGCCGCCCTATGAGGAGGCCACATCGTCGCCCCTCTCCGACTCTGGTTCGACCTGGTACTTTCCCTATGCCATAAAAATTTATTCTATATAATCCCCCGGACCCCTGGAGGTCCGTATATCGTTTTCTCGACGTGTTTTGTTTCGAGCTGTTTTCTGCCAGGTTCTTCTCCGGATCTAGATCCATCATGTCTTCGTCGGGAACTCCTAAGGACAGTTTCTTTGAGGACGTCGTCAACCCGTACATGAACGAGTTGAAGATGCACCCCAAGGAATTGCTGCTCGTAGATGGGGAGTTGCAGATCAAAGATGTTCAGGGTCCTAAAGGAGAAGGAAGCTTGGAAGATAGAATGGAGAAGCTAGAACAAGAGGTCTTCAACTACAAGAAGATGGCTGAGCGTGAGGTGGATATCCTCCACAAGATTGTGTCTGAACTTATTGATGGACACAAGAAGGAGACTGCAAAGCTGTGGGATGACATCCTCTCACTTCACGACACCAGCAACAAACTCCAAGCTCAACTCTATGATGTTCAGAATCAAAACTGTGCGTATGAAAACAGGTTTAAACACATAAGCTATGCTGCTAGTTTCAGGATTCCCGAGACCAAGATGTCGTTTGTTGATGGAGAGCCTCTTCCTTGGAAGTCTGATGATGGGAAATCATCATCACCACTGCCGAAGGAGTAATTCATCATCGGTATTGGCATCCCCTTGGTTTGTTCCAAGCTTGGGGGAGTGCCACGGTATCACATCATCACTATCTTTTACTTTTTACTATCAAGTAGTGTCATATCATGAGTAGGGAAGTTATCATATAAGATGGGTTGTAGTGTGGAAGTATCTCTCCTTTAGTTGGTTGTCTATGTATCCCTTGGTGTGAGTTATCGTTATGGAATATTAATGAGAAGTCTTATCATTTACATATTGCACATCTCATTTTAGTTTGCAATCTCTATTATATGATTGATCTTGTTATTAGTATTGGTATCACTTTGGGAGCATTGAATAATCTATTTGGTTCTTGCAAACTTAGCATTGGTCAATAGCAACAACACTTTGAGGTTTAAGTAGAAAAGATAAATACATGTAGATATGTTGTTTCATTGTCTTTCCTTCTTGTTAGCTCTTAAGCTTATTATTCTGAAGTTAAAATTGTTTGTGCTTACAAGGAAGATGCATGATTGTTTCTATCACATGTATATTTGTTTGTTTCCCTCAACTCTTATGCTTGCTAATCAACCTTGCTAGCCAAAAACCTGTACCGAGAGGGAATGCCTCTCGTGCATCCAAACTTGAACCCAAACCTATGTCATTTGTGTCCACCATAACTACCTATTACATGGTATTTCCTGCCATTCCAAGTAAATACTTCGTGTGCTACCTTAAACAATTCAAAATTTATCATCCCTTATTTGTGTCAATGTTTTATAGCTCATGGGGAAGTATGTGGTGTTTTATCTTTCAATCTTGTTGGGCAACTTTCACCAATGGACTAGTGGCTTCATCCACTTATCCAATAATTTTGCACAAAGAGCTGGCAACGGGGTTCACAGCCCCAATTAATTAACTTTCATAATTTTACAAATAGACACTCCTCCATGGTATGTGATTGTTGGAAGGAACCCGAGGATTCGGTTAGCCATGGCTTGAGAAAGCAAAGGTGGGGAGGAGTGTCATCTAAATAAAACTAAAATAAAAAGGCACTCCTTCATGGTATGAGATTGTTGGACGGCACCCGAGGATTCGGTTAGCCATGGCTTGTGTAAGCAAAGGTTGGAAGGAGTGCCAACCAAAAATAAAACTTTATGGGAGCCGCTCTTCGAGAGTTTGTCTGGCAAGGGGGTTAGAGTACCCGCTACCATTCGTTGACAACAACAAACACCTCGCAAATTGTTACTTTTATTCTCTTCATATGATTTCAAAACTGAAAAGGCTCTAGCACATGATTTAATCCCTGCTTCCCTCTGCGAAGGGCCTGTATTTTACTTTATATTGAGTCAGTAAACCTATTTCCTTCCATCTCAAGCAAGCATATGAGTTGTTGTGATCAAACCATTTATACTGTGATCTATTTCATCAGGTCTTTTACTCTTCCTTGTTTAGTACAAGTTTTATCTGAATGAATATAGCTTTGCAAGTTATCAATGATTATGAGGAGATTATTATGATTGAGTATGCAAGTTGTGCCATATAAGCTTTAACATAAGAGCGCTGCTCGATGGATAAGTACAATCTGTTAATTGTTCTCTGACCAAGAATGAAGTTTGCCATAACCAATTATGATTTCTTATGCACCTTTATTTGTGATTACCCTCTACTTGTTTCAAGTTGAATTATATGAGGAAGTTTTTCATTAGAATGTCTGGTGTGAATTGATATGATGCTTCTTGTCCGTATTTCATTTATCGACTCTTCACTCCATAAACATGTGGTCCTGTTACCGAGTTCAGTTTCGCTTGGGGACAAGCGAAGTCTAAGCTTGGGGGAGTTGATACGTCCATTTTGCATCACTATTTTATATCATAATTTGCTGTTATTCATTGATATATTTCATATTTGGAGATGATACTTATGTTATTTCATCTATTTTGCATGTTTCATGATTATTGGAGGATCGCGCACCGAGTCGGGATTCCGCTAGAAAAAGCGCCGTCAGAATGCAATATTTCGGAAGATCAACAATTGATGAAATTTATATGAAAAATCCTATTTTTCCAGAGGACGAAGGGAGCCAGAAGGGGGAGCCGAGGAGGGCCGCCATGGGCCCACCTCATAGGCTGGCGCGGCCCAAGGCCTAGCCGCGCCGCCCTGTGGGGAGGGGGCCCACAGCCCCCTCTGGCCTCCTTTTCTTCGCGTACATCTTCGTCCCGAAAACCTAAGACCTGGAGGATAGTCGCGAGGAGACACAGCCGCCTCTGCGGGGCGGAAAACACCAGAGAGAAAAGAGCTCTCCGGCAGGCTGAAATCTGCTGGGGAAATTCCCTCCCGGAGGGGGAAATCGACGCCATCGTCACCGACATCGAGCTTGACATCATCTCCATCACCATCGTCATCATCTCCATCATCATCACCGCCATCTCCACCGCTGCGCCTCGTCACCGCTGTAACAATTAGGGTTGAATCTTGATTGTTTGATAGGGGAAACTCTTCCGGTATTGATCTCTACTTGTTATTGATGCTATTGAGTGAAACCATTGAACCAAGGTTTATGTTCAGATTGTTATTCATCATCATATCACCTCTGATCATGTTCCATATGATGTCTCGTGAGTAGTTCGTTTAGCTCTTGAGGACATTGGTGAAGTCTAAATGTTAGTAGTGAATTATGGTTGAGTAATATTAAATGTTATGATATTTAAGTTGTGGTGTTATTCTTCTAGTGGTGTCATGTGAACATCGACTACATGATACTTCACCTTTATGGGCCTAGGGGAATACATCTTGTACTCGTTTGCTAATTGCGGGGTTGCCGGAGTGACGAAACCTAAACCCCCATTGGTATATCGATGCGGGAGGGATAGCGGGATCTCGAGTTTAAGGCTGTGGTTAGATTTATCTTAATTACTTTCTTGTAGTTGCGGATGCTTGCAAGGGGTATAATCACAAGTATGTATTAGTCCTAGGAAGGGCGGTGCATTAGCATAGGTTCACCCACACAACACTTATCAAAACAATGAAGATTAATCAGCTATATGAAGCGAAAGCACTAGACTAAATACCCGTGTGTCCTCAAGAACGTTTGGTCATTATAAGTAAACAAACCGGCTTGTCCTTTGTGCTAAAAAGGATTAGGCCACTCGCTGCAATTGTTACTCTCGCATTTTACTTACTCGTACTTTATTCAACTGCTACATCAAAACCCCCTGAATACTTGTTTGTGAGCATTTACAGTGATTCCTACATTGAAACTGCTTGTCAACACCTTCTGCTCCTCGTTGGGATCAACATTCTTACTTATCGAAAATACTACGATACACCCCTGATGTCTACGCCCCCTCCTTTTCCTGTAGACAGTGTTGGGCCTCCAAGAGCAGAGGTTTGTAGAACAGCAGCAAGTTTCCCTTAAGTGGATCACCCAAGGTTTATCGAACTCAGGGAGGAAGAGGTCAAAGATATCCCTCTCATGCAACCCTGCAACCACAAAGCAAGAAGTCTCTTGTGTCCCCAACACACCTAATAGGTGCACTAGTTCGGCGAAGAGATACAGGTGGTATGAATAAGTATGAGCAGTAGCAACGACACCAGAAAAGTGATTTGCTGTCCAGGACTGGCGTGTGGTTGATGGTGGTAATATTGCAGAAAGTACAGATGCAGTAGAACAGTAAACAAGCAGCGATTTCAGTATTTAGGAACAAGGCCTAGGGATCATACTTTCACTAGTGGACACTCTCAACATTGATCACATAACAGAATAAATAGATAGATGCTAGACTCTACACCCTCTTGTTGGATGATGAACACCACTAACTGTGTAGGATTACACGAACCCTCAATGCCGAAGTTAACAAGCTCCACAATATTCGATGTTCATGTTTAAATAACCTTAGAGTGCACAACAGATCAACATAACCAAACCAAGTACTAACATAGCATGCACACTGTCACCTTCACGCTACGAAAGGAGGCATAGATCACATAAATACCATCATAGCAATAGTTAACTTCATAATCTACAAGAGATCACAATCATAGCCTACGCCAAGTACTACACGATGCACACACTGTCACCATTACACCGTGCGGGAGGAATAAACTACTTTAATAACATCACTAGAGTAGCACACAGATATATTGTGATACAAAACACATTGCAATCATAAAGAGATATAAATAAGCACTTCACTATGCCATTCATAACGGTGAATAAGTATTCACGTGAAATATAGCCTAAGAGACCCACACGGTGCACACACTTGTCACCTTTACACACGTGGGACAAGGAGTCTCCGGAGATCACATAAGTAAAACCCACTTGACTAGCATAATGACATCTAGATTACAAGCATCATCATATGAATCTCAATCATGTGAGGCAGCTCATGAGATTATTGTATTGAAGTACATAGGGAGAGAGATGAACCACATAGCTACCGGTATAGCCCTTAGCCTCGATAGAGAACTACTCCCTCCTCATGGGAGACAGCAGCGTTGATGAAGATGGCGGTGGTGTCGATGGAGGAGCCTTCCGGGGGCACTTCCCCGTCCCGCGGCGTGCCGGAACAGAGACTCCTGTCCCCCAGATCTTGGCTTCGCGATGGCGGCGGCTCTGGAAGGTTTCTCGTACCGTGGCTTTTTCGTCTCGAAGTTTTAGGTCGAGGGGCTTCTTATAGGCGAAGAGGCGGCGTCAGAAGGGGTCTGGGGCCACCAGACACTAGGGCGGCGCGCCCCCTGATACGTCTCAAACGTATCTATAATTTCTTATGTTCCATGCTACTTTTATGATGATACTCACATGTTTTATACACATTATATGTCATTATTATGCATTTTCCGGCACTAGCCTATTAACGAGATGCCGAAGAGCCAGTTGCTGTTTTCTGCTGTTTTTGGTTTCAGAAATCCTAGTAAGGAAATATTCTCGGAATTGGACGAAATCAAAACCCAGGTTCCTATTTTCAGACGAAGCTTCCAGAAGACCGAAGAGTCAACGAAGTGGGGCCACGAGGCGGCCACACACCAGGGCGGCGCGGCCCAGGCCCTGGCCGGGCCGCCCTGTGGTGTGGGCCCCTCGGGCGGCCCCTTGACCTATCTCCTCCGCCTACTTATAGCCCTCGTCGAGAAACCCCCAGTACCGAGAGCCACGATACGAGAAAACATGCCGAGACGCCGCCGCCGCCAATCCCATCTCGGGGGATTCTGGAGATCACCTCCGGCACCCTGCCGGAGAGGGGAATCATCTCCCGGAGGACTCTACACCTCCATGGTCGCCTCCGGATTGATGTGTGAGTAGTTCACCCCTAGACTATGGGTCCATAGCAGTAGCTAGATGGTTGTCTTCTCCCCATGGTGCTATCATTGTCTGATCTTGTGAGCTGCCTATCATGATCAAGATCATCTATCTGTAATGCTACATGTGTGTTTGTTGGGATCCGATGAATAGAGAATACTATGTTATGTTGATTATCAATCTATGTGTTGTTTATGATCTTGCATGCTCTCCGTTGCTAGTAGAGGCTCTGGCCAAGTCATTGCTTGTAACTCCAAGAGGGAGTATTTATGCTTGATAGTGGGTTCATGCCTCCATTAAATGCGGGACGAGTGACGAAAAGTTCTAAGGTTGTGGATGTGCTTGTTGCCACTAGGGATAAAACATTGATGCTATGTCCGAGGATGTAGTTATTGATTACATTACGCACCATACTTAATGCAATTGTCTCGTTGTTTACAACTTAATACCGGAAGGGGTTCGGATGATAACCCGAAAGTGGACTTTTAGGCATAGATGCATGTCTGGATAGCGGTCTATGTACTTTGTCGTAATGCCCAATTAAATCTCACAATACTCATCATGTCATGTATGTGCATTGTCATGCCCTCTTTATTTGTCAATTGTCCAACTATAATTTGTTTACCCAATATGCTATTTCTTATGGGAGAGACACCTCTAGTGAACTGTGGACCCCGGTCCATTCTTTTACATTGAATACAATCTACTGCAATACTGTTTCTACTGTTCTCGGCAAACAATCATCATCCACACTATACATCTAATCCTTTGTTACAGCAAGCCGGTGAGATTGACAACCTCACTGTTTCGTTGGGGCAAAGTACTTTGGTTGTGTTGTGCAGGTTCCACGTTGGCGCCGGAATCCCTGGTGTTGCGCCGCACTACATCTCGCCGCCATCAACCTTCAACGTGCTTCTTGGCTCCTACTAGTTCGATAAACCTTGGTTTCTTACTGAGGGAAAACTTGCTGCTGTACGCATCACACCTTCCTCTTGGGGTTCCCAATGGACGCGTGCTGTACGCGTATCACCCCCCCTGGGCCGCGCCGCCACCATGTGTGGGCCCCCCGTGGGTCCACTCTGGCGGCTCTCGGGTGTTCTGGAAGCTCCCGGGGATTCTAAGATGCTGGGCGTTGATTTCGTCCAATTCCAAGAATATTTCCTTACTAGGATTTCTGAAACCAAAAACAGCAGAAAACAGGAACTGGCACTGCGGCATCTCGTCAATAGGTTAGTTCCGGAAAATGCATAAATATGACATAAAGTATGCATAAAACATGTAGATATCATCAATAATGTGGCATGGAACATTAGAAATTATCGATATGTCGGAGACTTATCAGCATCCCCAAGCTTAGTTTCTGCTCGTCCCGAGCAGGTAAACGATAACAAAGATAATTTCTGGAGTGACATGCCATCATAACCTTGATCATACTATTGTAAGCACATGTCATGAATGCAGCGATCAAAACAGTGGTAATGATATGAGTAAACAAATGAATCATAAAGCAAAGACTTTTCATGAATAGTACTTCAAGATAAGCATCAATAAGTCTTGCATAAGAGTTAACTCATAAAGCAATAAATTCAAAGTAAAGGTGTTGAAGCAACACAAAGGAAGATTAAGTTTCAGCGGTAGCTTTCAACTTGTAACATGTATATCTCATGGATATTGTCAATGTAAAGTAATATAACAAGTGCAATATGCAAGTATGTAGGAATCAATGCACAGTTCACACAAGTGTTTGCTTCTTGAGGTGGAGAGAGATAGGTGAACTGACTCAACATAAAAGTAAAAGAAAGGTCCTTCAAAGAGGAAAGCATCGATTGCTATATTTGTGCTAGTGCTTTGGTTTTGAAAACAAGAAACAATTTTGTCAACGGTAGTAATAAAGCATATGAGTTATGTAAATTATATCCTACAAGTTGCAAGCCTCATGCATAGTATACCAATAGTGCCCGCACCTTGTCCTAATTAGCTTGGATTACCGGGATTATCATCGCAATGCACATGTTTTAACCAAGTGTCACAAAGGGGTACCTCTATGCCGCTCGTACAAAGGTCTAAGGAGAAAGCTCGCATTGGATTTCTCGCTTTTGATTATTCTCAACTTAGACATCCATACCGGGACAACATAGACAACAGATAATGGACTCCTCTTTAATGCATAAGCATGTAGCAACAGTTAATGTTCTCATATGAGATTGAGGATATATGTCCAAAACTGAAACTTCCACCATGGATCATGGCTTTAGTTAGCGGCACAATGTTCTTCTCTAACATTATGCATGCTCTAACCATTAAATGAGTGGTAAATCTCCCTTACTTCAGACAAGACGAACATGCATAGCAACTCACATGATATTCAACAAAGAGTAGTTGATGGCGTCCCCAGGAACATGGTTATCGCACAACAAGCAACTTAATAAGAGATAAAGTGAATAAGTACATATTCAATATCACAATAGTTTTTAAGCTATTTGTCCCATGAGCTATATATTGCAAAGGTAGAGGATAGAAATTTTAAAGGTAGCACTCAAGCAATTTACTTTGGAATGGCGGAGAAATACCATGTAGTAGGTAGGTATGGTGGACACAAATGGCATAGTGGTTGGCTCAAGGATTTTGGATGCATGAGAAGTATTCCCTCTCGATACAAGGCTTATGCTAGCAAAGTTATTTGAAACAAACACAAGGATGAACCGGTGCAGCAAAACTCACATAAAAGACATATTGTAAACATTATAAGACTCTACACCGTCTTCCTTGTTGTTCAAACTCAATACTAGAAATTATCTAGACTTTAGAGAGACCAATTATGCAAACCAAATTTTAGCAAGCTCTATGTATTTCTTCATTAATAGGTGCAAAGTATATGATGCAAGAGCTTAAACATGAGCACAACAATTGCCAAGTATCAAATTATCCAAGACATTTTACCAATTACTACTTGTAGCATTTTCTGTTTCCAACCATATAACAATTTAACGAAGCAGTTTCAACCTTCGCCATGAAAATTAAAAGCTAAGAACACATGTGTTCATATGAACCAGCGGAGCGTGTCTCTCTCCCACACAAGCATTTATTCAAACAAAAACAAAAACAAAAACAAACAGACGCTCCAAGTAAAGTACATAAGATGTGACCGAATAAAAATATAGTTTCAAGAGAAGTGACCTGGTAATGTTGTTGATGAAGAAGGGGATGCCTTGGGAATCCCCAAGCTTAGACGCTTGAGTCTTCTTGATATATGCAGGGGTGAACCACCGGGGCATCCCCAAGCTTAGAGCTTTCACTCTTCTTGATCATAGTATATCATCCTCCTCTCTTGACCCTTGAAAACTTCCTCCACACCAAACTTAGAACAAACTCATTAGAGGGTTAGTGCATAACCAAAAATTTCACATATTCAGAGGTGACACAATCATTCTTAACACTTCTGGACATTGCACAAAGCTACTGGAGGTTAATGGAACAAACAAATCTATCCAACACAGCAAAACAGGCAATGCGAAATAAAAGGCAGAATCTGTCAAAACAGAACAGTCCGTAAAGACGTATTTTTAAGAAGCACCAGACTTGCTCAGATGAGAAAACTCAAAACTAATGAAAGTTGCGTACATATCTAAGGATCACGCACGTAAATTGGCATAATTTTCTGAGTTACCTACAGAGAATTTTACCCAGATTTGTGACAGCAAGAAAATCTGTTTCTGCGCAGTAATCCAAATCTAGTATCATCCTTCGATTAGAGACTTTACTTGGCACAACAATGCAATAAAATAAGATAAGGAGAGGTTGCTACAGTAGTAACAACTTCCAACACACAAATATAAAACAAAAATACTGTAGCAAAATAAACACATGGGTTATCTCCCAAGAAGTTCTTTCTTTATAGCCATTAAGATGGGCTCAGCAGTTTTAATGATGCACTCGCAAGAAATAGTATTTGAAGCAAAAGAGAGCATCAAGAGGCAAATTCAAAACAAATTTAAGTTTAACATGCTTCCTATGAAAAGGAATCTTGTAAATAAACAAGTTCATGAAGAGCAAAGTAACAAGCATAGGAAGATAGAACAAGTGTGACTTCAAAAAATTTAGCACATAGAGAGGTGTTTTAGTAACATGAAAATTTCTACAACCATATTTTCCTCTCTCATAATAACTTTCAGTAGCATCATGAGCAAACTCAACAATATAACTATCACATAAAGCATTCTTATCATGATTCTCATGCATAAAATAATTACTACTCCCAACATAAGCATAGTCATTCTTATTAATTGTAGTGGGAGCAAATTCAACATAGTAGCTATCATCAAATATAGGAGGCATATTGTAATCATAATCAAATTTATCCTCCATAGTAGGTGGCACTAAAAGACTACTATCATTATAATCATCATAAATAGGAGGCAAAGTATCATCAAAGTAAATTTTCTCCTCAATGCTTGGGGGACTAAAAATATCATACTCATCAAAACCAGCTTCCCCAAGCTTAGATTCTTCCATATCATTAGCAACAATGGTGTTCAAAGCGTTCATACTAATATGTTCCATGGGTTTTTTAATTTCCGCATCAAACCATCCATTTCTTAAATCAGGAAATAGAATAAGAAGCTCATTGTTGTCCATTATGCCTAACTAGTGTAAACAAGAAACAAAAAGTTGCAATTGCAGGATCTAAAGGAAATAGCTTCGAGCACTTACAGTGGTACCAGAAAAGTGTTTGGTTATCTGGGACCGGAGTGTGAGTGCCTTTTACCTTTCCTCCCCGGCAACGGCGCCAAAAAAGTGCTTAGTTACCTGGAACCGGAGTGTGAATGCCTTTTACCTTTCCTCCCCGGCAACGGCGCCAGAAAAGTGCTTGATGTCTACGCCCCCTCCTTTTCCTGTAGACAGTGTTGGGCCTCCAAGAGCAGAGGTTTGTAGAACAGCAGCAAGTTTCCCTTAAGTGGATCACCCAAGGTTTATCAAACTCAGGGAGGAAGAGGTCAAAGATATCCCTCTCATGCAACCCTGCAACCACAAAGCAAGAAGTCTCTTGTGTCCCCAACACACCAAATACACTTGTCAGATGTATAGGTGCACTAGTTCGGCGAAGAGATAGTGAGATGCAAGTAATATGGATGAGTATGAGTGGTAATAGTAATCTGAATAAAATATGGCAGCGAGTAAACATGCAACAAAACAGTAAACAAACGGAGATTCGATGCTTGGAAGCAAGGCCTAGGGATCCTGCTTTCACTAGTGGACACTCTCAACAATGATCACATAATAGGACTACTCTACACCCTTTTTGTTGGATGATGAACACCACTAACTGTGTAGGATTACACGAACCCTCAATGCCGGAGTTAACAAGCTCCACAATATTCAATGTTCATGTTTAAATAACCTTAGAGTGCACAACAGATCAACATAACCAAACCAAGTACTAACATAGCATGCACACTGTCACCTTCACGCTACGAAAGGAGGCATAGATCACATCAATACCATCATAGCAATAGTTAACTTCATAATCTACAAGAGATCACAATCATATCCTACGCCAAGTACTACACGATGCACACACTGTCACCATTACACCGTGCAGTAGGAATAAACTACTTTAATAACATCACTAGAGTAGCACACAGATATATTGTGATACAAAACAAATTGCAATCATAAAGAGATATAAATAAGCACTTCACTATGCCATTCATAACGGTGAATAAGTATTCGTGAAATATAGCCTAAGAGACCCACACGGTGCACACACTCGTCACCTTTACACACGTGGGACAAGGAGTCTCCGGAGATCACATAAGTAAAACCCACTTGACTAGCATAATGACATCTAGATTACAAGCATCATCATATGAATCTCAATCATGTGAGGCAGCTCATGAGATTATTGTATTGAAGTACATAGGGAGAGAGATGAACCACATAGCTACTGGTACAGCCCTTAGCCTCGATGGAGAACTACTCCCTCCTCATGGGAGACAACAGCGTTGATGAAGATGGTGGTGGTGTCGATGGAGAAGCCTTCCGGGGGCACTTCCTCGTCCCGGCGGCGTGCCGGAACAGAGACTCCTGTCCCCCAGATCTTGGCTTCGCGATGGCGGCGGCTCTGGAAGGTTTCTCGTACCGTGGCTTTTTCGTCTCGAAGTTTTAGGTCGAGGGGCTTCTTATAGGCGAAGAGGCGGCGTCAGAAGGGGTCTGGGGCCACCAGACACTAGGGCGGCGCCCCCCCTGGGCCGCGCCGCCACCATGTGTGGGCCCCCTGTGGGTCCACTCTGGCGGCTCTCGGGTGTTCTGGAAGCTCCCGGGGATTCTAAGATGCTAGGCGTTGATTTCGTCCAATTCCGAGAATATTTCCTTACTAGGATTTCTGAAACCAAAAACAGCAGAAAACAGGAACTAGCACTGCGGCATCTCGTCAATAGGTTAGTTTCGGAAAATGCATAAATATGACATAAAGTATGCATAAAACATGTAGATATCATCAATAATGTGGCATGGAACATAAGAAATTATCGATACATCGGAGACGTATCAACCCCCTATACTTGTGGGTCATCAGTCATCTATAAATAGAACTAAAATACATGTGTAAACAAAAGAGAAGAGAGATGATCTACCTTGCTGGTGCAGATAACGTCCTTCATGGGAGCCGCTCTTTGAAAGTTTGTTTGACAAGGGGGTTAGAGTGCCCACTACCATTCGTTGACAACAACAAACACCTCTCAAAACTTTATTTTTATGCTCTCTTTATGATTTCAAAACTTGAAAAGCTCTAGCACATGATTTAATCCCTGCTTCCCTCTGCGAACAGCCTTTGTTTTACTTTATGTTGAGTCAGTTTACCAACTTCTTTCTATCTTAGAAGCAAACACTTGTGTCAACTGTGTGCATTGATTCTTACATGCTTGCTTATTGCACTTATTATATTACTTTGTGTTGACAATTATCCATAAGATATGCATGTTGAAAGTTGAAGGCAATTGCTGAAACTCAAATCTTCTTTTGTGTTGCTTCAAAACCTTTTATTAAGAATCTATTGCTTTATGAGTTAACTCTTATGCAAGACTTTTTGATTCTTGTCTTGAAAGTACTATTCATGAAAAGTTTTTGCTATATGATTCAGTTGTTTAGTCATTATCTATTTGTTAGCAAACTATAGACCATTGCTTTGAGTCACTTCATTCATCTCATATGCTTTACAATAGTAGCATGTCACTTCAGAAATTATTCTTTTTTATTGTTTACCTACTCGAGGGCGAGTAGGAAGTAAGCTTGGGGATGCTTGATACGTCTCCAACGTATCTATAATTTCTTATGTTCCATGCTAGTTTTATGCCAATAGTTACATGTTTTATATGCACTTTATATCATATTATAGCATTTATTGGACTAACCTATAAACAAGATGCCACAGTGCCAGTTTCTGTTTATTATGTCTGTTTATTGCAGAAAAGGCCCAAAAACCAAAGTGCTCGGAAAAATCCAGAAAAATCACAGAAATTCTATTTTGCCAGAAGACTCACAGAGCCAGAAGGGCCAGGCCAGAGGAGGCCCAGGGCCTCCTCCCCATCAGCCGGCGCGGCCAGGAGAGGGGCGGCGCCACCCTATGGGGTGGGCCCCTCGGGACTCCACCGACGCTGCCCTTTCGCCTATATAAAGCTCCTGCCCCGAAAACCCTAGCACGATCGATCACACTCTAGAAAGACTCCCGGGGCACCGCCGCCATCGCGAAACCTAGTTTCGGGGGACAGAAGTCTCTGTTCCGGCACCCTGCCGGGATGGGGAATTGCCCCCGAAGCCATCTCCATCGACTCCATCGCCATCTTCATCGTCGTTGCTGTCTCCCATGATGAGGAGGGAGTAGTTCTCCCCCAAGGCTGAGGGCTCTACCGGTAGCTATGTGGTTCATCTCTCTCTCCCATGGTGTGATCTTTATGTGATCATGAGCTTTGTAATCTAGTTGAATATGTAGATGTTACTCTTGTCTATTATGCACTCTATAGGTTACTTTAATATGAACTCCGGAGTCACTCTCCACGGTGCGATGGTGACAGTGTGCGCATCGTGTGTGATTCCTTTATGACGTTGTGGAGCTTGTTTACTCCGGCTTGAGGTGTGCTTTTGCAGCCCTACACAATGAATGGTGTTTGTTATCCAACAAGAGAGTGTTTGAGAGTAGCATTTATTTATTCAATTATGTGATCATTGTTGAGAGTGTCCACTAGTGAAAGTATGATCCCTAGGCCTTGTTTCTAAGCATTGAAACACCGTTTCCAACAAGTTCGGCTACATGTTCGCTTGCTGCCATTTTTATTTCAGATTGCAATTACTACTTATAATCATCCATATTACTTGTATTTCACTATCTCTTCGCCGAACTAGTGCACCTATACATCTGACAAGTGTATTAGGTGTGTTGGGGACACAAGAGACTTCTTGTATCTTAATTGCAGGGTTGCTTGAGAGGAATATCTTTGACCTCTACCTCCCTGAGTTCGATAAACCCTGGGTGATTCACTTAAGGGAAACTTGCTGTTGTTCTACAAACCTCTGCTCTTGGAGGCCCAACACTGTCTATAGGAATAGAAGCGTGCGTAGACATCAATACGCTGGAGTCGATCATTTTCAGAAACAGCACCCGAAGAATCATCGACAAACGCAGGCACAGGGAAAACCTGCAAAACAGCGTCAAAGGGTATGACGGATCATATCGCTTCAGTATGGGAAGTTACTCCCATCGGGAGAGTGCAAATAAAGACGCCTTAATAAAAGTACACTGGCAACATGGAATTTATTACAACCACAAATCTTACGACAGGACATTGTTTCAAATCAAGCTAAAAAGAAGTCTGTTACAAGAATCAAGGGGCTTGGGTCTGGGTCGATAAGCTTGGGCCAACCGATGATTTCTTTGCCGAA
The DNA here is from genome assembly GCF_022539505.1 of Lolium rigidum. NCBI lineage: Eukaryota > Viridiplantae > Streptophyta > Magnoliopsida > Poales > Poaceae > Lolium > Lolium rigidum. Next base: position 90,164,051 of record NC_061513.1, read on the forward strand.
ACCAGCTCAAGGAGCTGGCGTGCACACTTAAGAGCTGAAGATTTAAAGATGCCCAGATCGGCGAACTTCCCATTTTGCTCTTTCGGCAGCTCCCTAGACATCTCTTCAATATCGGCCTTGAAGCCATGACTCATCATGAGTTGGAAGGCTAGAAGGGCACCATAGGTACGTGAAGTACGTTTGAATACCTCGATAACCTCCTTGGTGTTGACTGCGAAAGCATCGATTAGCTGTCCCAAAGTCTTGTCTTGACTAATCTTGGGGAAGATCATCGAGTGCATCCGTGTCATGGCGCCCTTGCCCTTCTCGAGGAGGTCCCGAGTAAGCTGGTGTGAAGCAAGAGTCATTGACACACCGTTCGCCGGAGAATTGTTTGGAAGTTTATCCAAAGCATCGGCAGGGATATCAACGGCCTCTGCGAAAAACGAAATAGGAAAGATTACTAACAAAGGACCGGATTCGCAAAGTAATAATCGACAGAGAAGCATAAAAGGAATTACTAAGCAAACCCAAGGAAGATTGGCGAAGAATATCATCCTTTTCGGCTGCACAAGCCTCAGCGGCCAGTCTAGACGCTTCTTCGTCCTTCAGCTTCTCCTTCAGCCCCTCGAGTTCCTCCTTCAGGGAGTCGACTTCTTGGCGGGCTTCGGCAGCCATTTTTATTGCGCCTTCCAATTTCGAGGAAGAAGATTTAACCTCCCTCTGTAGTCGAGCCTTGTCCGCTTCCAGAGAAGTAAATTGGGAGGCGAAGGCCTCCAATGAAGATATGACAGCTCGCAGATCCTTAAGAAAAGGGAAAAATAGATATTTGTCGAAGGATCATTAATCAAGGCACATTCATGAAAGGTTGCATTGCGACCAAAAAAGACTTACAGGTTTTCCTGAAGGAGGAGTCGTGGCTGCAGCAGTCGAAGGAATATCCTTCCCTTTGGAAATGGAGGAAGTAGTCGATACCTGGCCCGCGGGGGCTGCAGTAGGGGCCGAAGCCTCTGAAGCTGCAACATTCGGCAGAACGGCACCAGATTTAGCCTTCTTAGACGGAGGCTCGTTGAAACCGTCGTCACCGTGGAAAAGAAAAATTGGCAAGAGTTATGAAAGGTATGCGAATGGTGAAAGAAAAATACGAATTCTAGGAAAAGAAGTAGGCACTTACAGCTCAAAGAGATCGTCTTCATCGGCAAAGCCGCCGGTTGATCTCTTCGCAGGCGAAGCCCTGGCCTCCTCCACAGCTGCATTAACAAAGGCATCATGATCAGCGTCGTCATCACGCACTGATCCCACTGTGTTGCAAGTATCGTTGGCTGGGGGAGGAGGATTGGTGAAGACAGCTTCAGAATCCATCGGATCATCGTGTTCATCCTCTGGGCTCGTGTTCTCGACAGTATGAAATTCAACAGAGGCTGAGGAACCTCTTCCTTCAGAAGTATCATTCGGCAGGTCACGCAAGTTCCCAGGAGCTAGGAGGGTCTGCCGAAGAAAAAGAAGAACAAGTAAAGACAATGATAATCGTGTTGATCAAGGAGAACAGAGTAATAAGGGTATGAGAAGGGAAATTTACCTCCATTGGCGGATGATCAGCATCAAAAGGTGGATGAGAAGATATCAGAGGGATTGAGTCTTCCTGGCTGAAGAGAGTAAGGCGTCGAACTTCATTGAGCAGTTACTTTTCTGATAGTTCGGCAACATTTATCCTGGTCTCGTCCTTCGGACTCGAATATAACCACATCGGATGAACCCTAGCCATGATTGGCTGAACCCGACGTCTCAGGAACACAGCAGCTACCTCTGTGCCTATCATGGTCTGGCCATCGGCTTCTTTGATCCGAAGAAATTTGTCAAATAACTCGTCGACTGCTGGTTTTTCATCGGGAGAAAGAATGTTCTTCCAAGAGTGCTTAGGTTTGGCTTCAAGAACATCAGAGAAGCGAGGAAGTTGGGATTCGGGTGTTGGCGAATCTCTAACGTAGAACCACTTCAATCTCCACCCTTGCACGGATTCTCTCATCGGAAAGTTGAGATAATTGACTTCTGAGCGAGCAACAAACCCAACTCCCCCAATGACAAAGGGTCCATTACTATTGTTGTACCTCTTTTCGAAAAAGATCTTCTTCCACAACCCAAAGTGAGGCTCAATGCCCAAAAACGCCTCGCAAAGGGTGATGAACACAGCAAGATGAAGGATTGAGTTGGGGTTAAGTTGCCACAGTTGGATCTCGTAAGAACGCGGAAGGTGGTGAAGGAACTGGTGGGCAGGGAGCGAGAGACCTCGATACAAGAATGACAAGAATATCACGGTAAAACCAGCGGGAGGATTAGGCCGAGAAATCGCACCTGGGAGAATTACGTTCCCCTCGTCGGAGGAGATCAGACCAAGGCTTCGAGCCCTTTTTTCGTCATGCTTCGTGACAGAGGACGCCAGCCAATCTCCAGGATTGGTCCCAGCAATGGAGGTTGACGGCGCTGGCGGTGCCAGAGTTGGAGGAGGAGCGTCAGGGGCATTCTTCTTCGGAGGATTTGAAGAAGCCTTGGCAACAGCACCACTGCTCGTAGAACTGACGGTGGCGATGGGGTTCTTCTTCTTCACCATCATCAAATCTGAAGGAGATCTAGAAGCGGCGGCGGCGCAGCGGTTATGAGAGAGGAAGACAGAGGAAGAGAATGCGATAATGATGTGTGAGAATGGGAAGGACTTGCCCCAGAAGATTTTAAGTGTGGGGAAACCTGAGGATTGCGTAGGCACGTGTCATTGTTCCTAATTCAATAAGAGGACCTTCACTTCATCGATGATTGCGGAAATCGAGGAGACGTCTTGGTAACTGTACGAGAACAGCGGATATTTCTTAAAAATAGAGCCACACAGAAGCAGGATGGGCCCAACGGGTCGTGTCTTGTCAGTCAGGTAACGTCATCGGTGACGTCGTGAAGACCGTCGGAAGCAGTCGAAGAAAAATGAAAAAAAAACATCGGATGGTCAAGCTTGAGTCTATGCACGGATCGCAGGCATCCGCACCTAGACTCGGGGGCTACTCCCATCGGGAGCGCTGGACGGGCACCCGATAAAACAAGAACTCGAAGATATTCTCGTAAAGAAACATTTGAAGAAAAGGATGGAATGCTTAGCTCGAGTATGCACCCGGTCGCAAGTGCCCGTGCCCAGACTCGGGGCTACTCCCATGGGAGCGCTGAGCGCGCACCGATAAAACTTTTTGGCACTCCAAGATCATGCCCGGTGACTTGATTCTGTGTAGGGTAACGTTGTTTTGCCATCGGCAGTTAACCAACAAAGCTGGGCACGTTACTCATTATCCCTTACGCGTTGAAACTTTACTGAAGAATACAGGCCCCGGTGTAAATATGTTGGATGACCCATGAAGACTTGCAGAAAAGCTTCGGCAGAGTAAAACGTTCGAGTGGCACAACTTGAGTCTACGCACGGATTGCAAGCATCCGTACCTAGACTCGGGGGCTACTCCCATCGGGAGCGCTGGACGCGCACCCGATAGAAAAAGATGATGCTGTTACAAGATGGACAAGAACAATCAAGGAGAAGATCATTAGGTGGAGGCATGCTTTAGTCTCTACCCGAAATATCTTCGGCTAGACACTCGGGGACTACTGACGTGGGCATTACCCTTCGGGTAACCGACATTGCCCTATCCTGTGCGACCCAACTGGAGGCCCATGAAGATACTCGATGGCAAGGCGGGCCACTAGGACGGTGTAGAAGAGGATTCCTTGACGAACAAGGCAAGAGAGGAGCCGAACAAGGAAAGTTTAGAGCTAAGACTATTGTAAATCTAGTCGTACTCGGTTAGCCTTCTTGAGACCTGGCCTCCTATATACAGGCTAGGAGAGGGGCTGCCGATGGAGAGAGATCAATCATAGCAACCTTAGTCACCAGAAGTCTAGAGCTAGGTCGCCGTGACACTTAGCCTCTCGACGAGATCACAGCCGAAACCTTCGGCACCCCATTGTAACCCAATATTCTCATAATCAAGATCAGACAGGCAGGACGTAAGGGTTTTACCTCATCGAGGGCCCGAACCTGGGTAAATTGCTCTCCCCGCTTGTCTGTTAACCGATGTCTCGTGTCAGCCTACAGGATTCCATCAACCCTAAGCCCCAATCGGAGGGCATTGCCGAGGAGTACCCTCGACAATTGGCGCCGTCTGTGGGAAATCTATCGGCACAAGGCAATTCATCGGCACTACCAGTCACATCTGCAGCGTTTGTGCTCGAATCGTCAAAACTCAAAGAGTCAATCCGCTGCGGGTCCTTCGAGTTTATACCGCCCCCCGAGGAGCCGCGCTTGATCCATGCAGAATCGAGCGACGGCATGGATACTACTTTTGGCGGTGTCCACTTCAGCATTGATTCCGGAGGTTTTCTTCGCCTCCCTAGGTCAAACGCATCCAACCCAAGGGCCTCGGCAGTCCCATCTAGGAACATGCAAGAAGACAACCGAGGAATTTTCGACGTCATGACGGGACGAAGGAAGAGACGGAACTTTATAGATTTTGAAGAAATGTAGAGCCTCATCTTTAGATTTCGGGAGTACACATAACAATATCTAGTAGAGTCATAAATCAAAGTCATGAAATATTTCTTTCTTCCTTTTCTCAACACACCATTCATCTTACAAAGATCTGAATGTATGAGTTCTAGAGGCGTCAAATTTATTACCTCCGCAGCCGTGTGAGACTTGCAAGGTTGCTTAGCTTGCATACACACTTGACACTCTAAACCTTTGACATTAGTGCAACTCAGGATTAAATTCAGTTTAGCTAGTCACGTCATACAACCAAAATTAACATGACAAAGTAGGGAATGCAAAACATTTGTCTCAATATTGGTGAAATTATGATCAACAACTTTATTACAAACGTCTGACAAGGATAAGCGGAACAAGACTCCACACTTATAGCCTTTACCAACAAAGGTTCCAAATTTTGACACAACAAATTTATTGGACACGAAGACAATCTTATAGCCATCTCGACATAGAAGGGGTCCGCTAACAATATTTTATTGATAGAAGGGACATGATGCACGTAGGCGCACGATCTTTCCCAAAGTGAACTTCAGATCGACCGTACCAACACGATGAACAGTAGCATGCGCGTTGTTGCCTATCAGCACGGAGGAAATCCCTGCAGCCTGATAATAAAAAAACATAGAGATATCAGCACAAACGTGTACATTGGCACCTGTGTCAATGCACCATTCATGAAAATGACCTACTGGAAAGACAGTGGGAAATATATCATACCCATCATCCTTCATCTCAGTATCTCCAATGACAACATTGGCGGTCTTTCCGCCCTTCCCTTGCTAACGCTTGTCAAAGAGGTTTGGGAAATTGGGAGCCCGATGATTAGGATCACCAGTGACGTGGCATACTTCTTTGTTCTTATCAATCTTCTTCTTGAAGTTGGCAGATTTTGAGGCATTGTTCCTCCCATTAAATTTTCCTTTGCCATCAAACTTGTTTTTATTCTTGAACTTGTGGGGTTGGAAGTTTTTCTTCTGCACCAAATTGGCACTAGAACCTCCCTTGGCGCCTCGACTATGTGTGTGTTTTGCTCCCACCTTCGACATCAAGAGTAACAATGAAACCCGTGACGGAAAAGTCATGTCTTTGGTTTTGAGAGAAATAGAAACATTGCTCTATGGAGGAAGTATGGAAATGATGCCTCGTGCAATAAACTTATCCGGTAACACACACATGAACTGCTTAAGATCCTTGGCAATGGACTGTATCCCATGAGCCTTCTCAACAACGGAGGGTTCATCAGTCATCTTATAGTCATAGTACTGCTATGTGACATATAATTCACTGCCCGTGTTCGAGACCCCAAACTTGGCATTGAGCACATAATCTTCCCCCTATTGATGGACAAATTGTTGGGGTTCGCAGCCGAAAACAAAAATTCTAACTATCATATCCTGATTTCCCAGATCTATCTAGGAGTAATGTTGTAACGAAGAGTGTCTCGGTGATGTACCCTCGTAGACTGTAATATCCCAGGTAATGGGGTTACAAAATAGAGGAAACAGATGTGTGCATTGCATTCATGCATAGAAAATCTGGGGAATTTTCGCGCTTTAAAGTAAAACAGTCACAATGAATCGAAGTTTCACTTGACCTTGGTGGAATTGAAGTAGCTCATCAAGTCAAGCGCTATAAACCTCAATGTGACTCTGCTAAAACCTTGTTTTGGGTAGAGATGATTTGATCTAAGGGGTTAGATCAAATGGAATTAAAACCAACACAATAACATATTAATCAAGGATCGATTGCTTGATCTTATAAAAGGTCATAACATGATATTCCTTGCCAAAACATAAGAACATCTATTCAATTGGAAATCAACTAACAATAAAATGAAGAAAACATTCTTGACATATCTCTTCCATGTCTTTATCAAATAAACATTTCTACCATGATTCACATGGTATATCTTTTCAACTGTAATAAGGAATCCATGCCAAGGACATTCATATTCATTCTTCATTAACTTTGACCATTCCAACTTTGTTTCCCAACTCATATCATTAAACCTAGATAAAGGAGAGAATCATTCATATGCCTATTCAATCTATTAAATAGAACTTCGATTACTATTTAAATCTTACCCAATTGAGGTACTTGTTGATACTAACCAATGATACAAGAAATATAAGTCAAGTATTAAACCCTGCTTGACCTAGCTCACACTTGATGGTAAGTAAGAACCTATTCTTCTAGTAATTATAGATAGGCAAGTGTTGTGATCATTACAACTTGGTAATGATCATAAACCCTAGAGGAACCCTACCTATTCAGAAGGGCTCAACCTAAAGAGGTGTACTCAAGTATAGGGACCAATACTTGATCTTGGAGAGAAGAACCATGTTTCAGTAATGAATAATTATAAGTCCCATACTCTGATCATTACAATTGGGTGATGATCATAAACCCTAAGAACCTAAGTGAATGTGATGAGAGGATTAGTTGAACATGTCTAATGCATAATCTTACCTTATAATTTGAGTTGATAAGTTAAACCTATAAATGTGATCCATAGATCTCATTCTCCACATGAAATGATAAATACATCAATAGTAGTTAATCCAGACCAATACTCATGCCTTTGGTAGTACTGATATGGTATTTAAACCTTGCCTATCCAAACACTTGAGACAAACCTAGCATTGCCTTGATACAATAATTCTACCTGAGTGAGGAGGATAACCTTAGCCACCAAAACATGATCAAAGCTTGTACCATATCTTAATCCTAGATGTGTATCACATTGGTGATCACTACTAAAACCCTAGACCACATTTGAGTTTTAATCCAAGTATCACTTTGGATTATAAGTAGAACCCTGCCATACCTCATGCCTATTTAATACTTCAATTAGTGAAGCATCACCAAAACCTTAAACTCTTCACCTAGGAATCAGTTCACATAAAATATTAAACCCTTTCATATAGGATCCACCCCACATAAAATATTATGTCCTAACTTGTGTATCATGGATCACAAGTATAAAACCAAGCCCTATATACCTAAGTACTAAATGCCATTTGATGAGTAGAATGAAACCAATACCCTATTTTACTTTGTTATCCAAATACTTTTCCTAAGTGAACCAAATGAATTGTATTTATAACATAGTACCACCTTAGTAAGTAAACTGACCAATGATAAGCTTGGGAATTATATTAAGAAGTTCAAGCCAGAATTTGCTAAGCAAGATTAGTGAATATAGTGTTGATTCAACCATTTTCTTAAACTCTTAAAAATAAATTCTCCACATAAAATGATGAATCCAATTCCATCCACATTTTCACCACTACTTTAAATACTAGTCATAATTATAAACATGGGAACAAATCATATTATTAAGCACTAGCTCAACCTAATCATGTGTTCATTATGCACCAGCTATAAATTTCAAACCATTTAAATGGCTCTAGTTCCTAAATTAAAAAGGAAGTGAGATAAAAAAGCTAAACCTATTTCTTTATTAATTAAACCTCACCAAGTGATACTTTAATTAAAATTCAATAGTTGTTTAAACAAAATAATTATGCAGTGAGTATTATCATGAAGTGATATTGAAATTCAAATGATTTACAACCTGCAAAAACAAAATAGGATTCAATTTGAATTCAAACCAGTAAATAAAAAACAGAAAAAGATAACAGAAAATTTGAAAAAGAAAATGGAGGGAAACTTACCTGGCAGGCCACCGTAGCCCATCACCACTACGTCAACCAAGCCCAACACCGGCCCAGCCCACGAAGAAAACGACCCAACGCCACCGTATCGCTTCGTTGAGGAAGAAAAGGAGCATCGTCTTCTTCCTCAACGTCGACAACGCAGAGGAGCTCGGCCACGTCTCTCGCCGTGGATAGGGATGACCCTGGACGTCGCAGACCATCTCAGAACCTCGCCCAATCTATCTCGCGTCCGAGTCTATCTCTGTGTGCCAAGATTCACGCCCAATCCACCTCAGTTGTCATCGAGGTATCACGGCCACTGCCGCCGGCGAGGTGACGAACTAGACCTCGTCATGGCCTATAAATACGCCCAGAGCTCCGCACTGAAACCCTAATGCCTCGCTGCCTCGCCATTCCCTCTCTAACCTACCTAGACGACCACAACCGTCCACAGCACCCGCCGGAGTCGAGGACGAAGAGCAAGATTGGAGCCACCCCGGAGTCCACCGCTTGGTCGAGGAGGTGCGCCTCGACGTCGTCGTTCTACAGACCAAACCTAGCATCCAGGGGAGATCTGAGTGCGGCCAATTTCAAGATCTTCTCCCGCAGTACATCACCGGAATCGGTGAAGTTGAGCTCGATGACGTCTCCAATCGACATCGGCGTCTACCTGGGAAGCACCAGGGTGAGCATGCGCATCTCCTGAACCCTTTAGATCATCCTCACATGCTCTGTAGCTCCGTTTAGCCACTTCGCCGGAGAGCACCGCCGCGGGACATGGTCGCCGGCGTAGCTCCGGTGAGTCCCCGCACAAACCATCACCACCAGTAGCTTTGTTTCGTCGTTCTCGTTTGATTGGTACCAACCTCGCGTCCCGGGGAACCCTAAATCGGCGGCGCCACCGTGCTCTGGCCGCCGGCGTTTAAACGCCGGTGAGGTCAAAGGCCACGGTCTATTTTGACCAGACCTTGCCGACGTGGCACCTGACGTGTAACTTGGTCCCACTCGTCAGTGTCTGGGACTAGAAGTGAACCGGTACGTTTAGTGTTTTCTTCTTAATTTCAAATCCCAGATAAATGTTGAAACTTTGTAAAATCATAGAAAAATCATTTCAACTCAGAAAAGTATGAATAATATATCAAAATGCTCACAAAAATAAAATCTTTTCAAGTAAAATATAAAACAAAAATTTGTGTCAAAATAAAAATTCAGTTATTTTTAACTTCTTTAATTATGCCTTTCCATTTATTTAAAATGCAAATTGAATTCAATAAATAATTAAGTTCTAGAATTAAATTTTAACTATTCTGTAACTAAATAAAATGTTAGAATTAATTTTCTTTATCATAGTTGCATCAACTTAATTATTAGTGGTAATTCATAAACCCTAATTTGAAAATTCTAATATACTACTTCTTTAAATAATCATAAATCAAGAAAATACCATAGGATAATATTATTCTGGTAATTCAAAACTTGTATATTTAAACATAATTAATTCTCAAGCTAACTAGTTAAATCCTAATAATCATAAAACCCTAGTTTCTAATTAAACCCTAACTAGTAATTAGTTTAATTCTTAAACCTCTAAAAAAATTAATTAATAGCATGTTAAAATTATTAATAACTTTATTTCAAGTACTTAATCACATTAATTCTAGTACCAAGTATTCCCCTAAGAATTGGATCATAACTTAGAAACCCTAGTTTCAATTTGAATAGAACCTTGATCTCATTATTTCATGTGATCATTCCACTTTAGTAGTAACTCTAAAACCCTAGTTATATTTCACATGTGATCATGTGAGATTCATCTATACCTATAGAATCCTAATAAGAAACCAATGAATTCATGCTTAAATCAAGTCACATGAGATTATCATCTCATGTCCCTATTCAAATCTATATGATTCCCTAAGTGTCACTTAGGAGTAAGCCCTAACTTGTTAATTGATTTAGTACCATTGATCACCACTCCTATATATCACACCATTAGAATCAACCTCAATCATCCAACCCTAGTAGACCCATAATGATGAACCCTAGTATAACCTTATGTAGAAATTCATAACACATGTTCCTATTATACTAAACCCTACTTAGGAAATGATAAGTCACTTAGCTTAGAACCCATTAGATATTATTTGGTAAAGAAAATATGAAGCCATAGTAAACCTAATAGCAAACCTATGGAACCATCTTAATAACCATCCTTTGATGTGATGCTTAGAATAAACCATGGTAATAACCCTACCAATACTTGCTACAAATAAACCCATTCCACTTATAGAACCCAACTGATTTTATTAGAAAACTAAATGAACCCATTAGTAAACCCTAGAAGCCATAGCACCTATATATAGTAGTTCATATTCTTATTTTAACCTGTTCTTCAAAAGTTATTCTTTTGAAGTATAGTATCAGTAATCATCAACCATGTCCTGTAGAACTTAAAATTGACAACTGTTATTTATATATTGTTCCACCACTATTCTTTATGTGTATGATTGTTATGATGTCTTATATCACTTGGATATGATGCTAATATAACCAAACCCTAATAAGAACCTTGTTTGAGAACCATTCTAAAAGTGCAACCAACCCTAAAGAAATCTTTACAACTCATACATCCTAAATCATCGAGGTTAGGTTACGCTCGGTGACAAGGGATTAACTTGTCAATGCCTACAAGTAGTAGACTAGGGTTTCGTTGGATGTAGAGGGCAAGTAGATCTCGAAGGTTTCAGCCGAAAAGTACTCGACGATTGTAAAAGCTATGGTTTGAGAAACAATGATTCGATCCTTTCTTTGTCCCTCGACTCCCCCTTATATAGGAGGTGGAGCCGAGGGATTCGTGATACACAAGTTTATAGAGTCCGGGAGGGTTTCTGACCCGTCCCGCAAGATTACAAATTACACTTCCTGTTACAACTCTATCTTTCCATAATAACATCTTGGGCTTCTGAATCTTCTTGTTCTTCGGGTCATGGGCCTTGAATAAAATCCCGGGTACCATCTTCGGCAGGCCCATTGGGGATGCCTATGTCAGTAGCCCCCGAGATTTTGTTTGAATCGTAGAGTCAAGGAAAATCTCCACTTTTATATTTATTCAATAACCTTGAACTTTACCACATATCTTTGCATATAAATTTCTATATTATACAGGGATAATGGTAGTTGGGGCTAGTTCATCTGACGGATCAGGTACTAGTAAACTGCTCTAGTGGCAATCCGCAAAAACCTACTTCAAGATCACGTCCCTGGACATGATCTCGGGATACTGGTGTAAACTTCGACAGGTGCCGCTTAAGGTCTTACCATTCTGTCGAGTCCCAGTCATATTTATCGGGTACCTAACGCGTCCGTTAGGATTTTTCTTTGTATCTGTTGATACGGATAAAAGTAGCAAACCGACGTCAGAGACGGCGCTACGCCACACAGAACGGATCTGGGGTCTTACCTTCGCAAAGTTTTGCGGCATTCAGAAATTATTCGCAACTTTGGCGTTCTGAGAATATATTGTCGAGTGCTTATTCGGCTGTTGGAATAGCACATTTTATTGAGTCAACGGATGACTTATATTGCTCTCCCGATGGGAGTATATGTAGAGTTATCTATATAACTCGAAATATGCTCCCCCCTTTTTTCTTTCTTTACCTCTCTCTTTTTTATATTTTCATCGGGCACGCGAACAGCGTTCCCGATGGGAGTAGCCCCCGAGGCTGCAACCAAGAACTAGTGCTTGGTTGTAGGCTCAACACTTTAATTGTTCGTGTCGCTCTATTGTCATTCCTTCTCGATCTTTTTATATCTATCGGGTGCGCGAACAGCGCTCCCGATGGGAGTAGCCCCCGAGGCTATGAACAAATACTTGCGTTTGATCATAGGCTCCCGTAATTTCTATATTGTCATACTTGAATTTTACTTTTTTCCACAGTAGCCCCCGAGCATTTGGGCAAAAACTTGTATTTGATCAAAGGCTCCCGAAGTAATAGATAAATTTTCCTGCCGCCAATCTTCTTATTTCCTTCTTGTCGAGATTTTTCCCTTGGTCAAAGTGATCTCAGTACTGTCAATAGCCACAACCTTTGTATCCAAGAAACTCGAGTACTACTGTCTCTACCTTGTGGGTCCAGATTCCCTACCATGTTGACACGTCGTGCAAGTGGGGGACACACGTCCTCCGCTTTTCCTGGCGCACGTACTGTAACGCCTATTCTGTTCCATTGAAGTAAAAATACCTTTTTACCCTTCAATTACCAGTTCCTTGTCCACCGCACGATTTCTCCATCCAACGGTGCGTCGATTGAGCACACCTTTATTTAATATCATCGTCTTCCCCCTTCTCCACTTTCGCTCGCGCCGCTCCTCTGCTCTCATCTGCCCAAATCCTTCCTTGCGCCCCATAGTTCTTTGAGCTCCGCCACGCTCGCGCTGTGCGACTTCGCCATTGTTAATGCCACCGCGCAAACTCGCCAGGCACAGTACTCCTGAATCCTTGATGGCTGCCGCGGATCTGGGAAGCGCGGAGTGGGAGAGATCCAAAATCTCCGCCCAAGACATCAACCTGCTGAAGAAACTGGGGATCAGCAAGAAGCCAGACGCACTGCGCTTCCCCAGCGAAGAAAGCTACCCAACCCCTCCAATGGAGTATCGGGTTAGTTTTGTTGATCATCTCATCCGCGGCCTCTCTGCCCCCATTCACAATTTCCTTCGAGGGTTGCTTTTCATGTATGGATTGCAACTCCACCATCTCACTCCCAACTCCATACTCCACATCTCGATCTTTATCACCCTCTGTGAGTCCTTCCTTGGAGTCCAGCCTAACTGGGCTTTATGGAAGCGTCTCTTTTTGTGTCGCCACAATGGCTCTGCCAACGTCGCCTATAACATAGGTGGCATCGTTATCTGCGTCCGCCCTGATGTCGAGTACTTCGATGTCAAATTCCCTGATTCAGTTCAAGGGTGGCGCAAAAAATGGTTATACATCCACGAGGAGAACCATGGGTCTGTCGAAGACAACATTCCTCCTTTTGATGGTGCCGAAAGAATCTATCGCCGCCGATCCTGGGATGCAGAGGCTACCGCCAAAGAAAAAGCGGCGACAGAGGCACTGATGACTCGCCTCCACGAACTTCAGAATACCCGTGGCCAAGAGTTATCGGGTATCCAAATCACGGCGTATTTCCTCAGGATTAGAGTGCAGCCTCTGCAGGCTCGGAAAAATCCCCTCTGGAAGTATGCTGGCGACGAAGATGTGGATCGCTTGTCAGTGGATTTGTCGGTCAAGGACTTAAAAAAAACTTGTCCGAAAAATCTCCTCCCTCAACAAGAAAGATCCTATCCCCTCGGCTTGCCGCGTAAAGCCGTATAGCGCCACCAACCCTCTCCCTGAGGTAATTTCTTGTGTGAACTATATGACTTTCTTGTCGACATTCTTTTGTTTTTTGTTTTTGTTGACATCCTTTATATGACTTTCTTGTCGACATTCTTCTGTTTTGTAGAACCATCCAGATCTTGTTTCTCTTCCTCCCCTTCCTGAAGGTGGGGAAGTCGAAGAACGGGCCGTTGTCACCGACGACAACCAGGGTACTTCTCGCCCTGAGAGTGAAGCCGCAGTTTCCCGAAAATCTGCGGTACCCTCTGAAAAAGAGACTGAATCTGAGGGCATTGCCTCAGCACACTCCCCTCCTCCTGCTATTTCTCCGAAGAACAAGAGGAGGAGGAATGAAGTCAAAGATTCCGGCACCTCTAAAGCCGAAGAAGCTGGTCCTTCCGAAGGGAAGAAAGCTTTCGACCCTTTTTTGGATGCCCTCATCAGCTCGTAAGTCACTATTCTTTGTTGTTTATCTTGCAAAAATACTTGTCGTCGTTTTGCTTATATTGTCGACGTTTTATTGCAGTGATGACGAGGAAGAAAATCCACCTATTGACGTGGCTGCTCGAACGAGCACGTCGCGTACTTTAGTTGTTTCGGATGCTCAGCCTGACGTGGAGGAAACTTCGCCTCCTCAACATAACGTTGAGCATCCAACTCCACCTGCAAGCCCCCAAGCCCCTTCACCGAAGAGGGCCAGGATTGAACCAGTCGAAGAACCCACCCAACTGAGTGGTGGTTTCACGACTTCTTCACTGAATGACGTAAGTTTTCTCCATTTTTCTTTTGTTTGTTACCTCTTTTTTTTCTTGTTGCCATCGAATTTTTCCCGTACTATATTTGACTTTTCTTTCTTTGGATTTCTCTAGCCTTTGATGAAGGAGTTTTTCCGTCTTGGTATCCAATTCGTCGGGTACCGTGACCTTTCGAACCAGCTGAAAGGTACCATCGTGCTATGTTTTTCTTGATCGAATTTCCTTCCTCTTAATTCTTGTCGCAACAATCATTATTTTTGACTGCTTTTTCAGCCGATCTTGTGGAAGCTGAAAAACGTGCTGACACACTTGCTCGCAAACTGGAGCAAAGTGAAAAAGCTCGTAAGGAGGCTGAAGCAGATGCCAAGAAGGCTAAGGCAGAGGCCGCCACCGTCGAAGATCTTCGAAAGAGACTTCATGAGGCGGAAAATTCTTTAAGCGAGCATATTTCTGAACAATCTGCTCGCGAAGAATCAATTATCAAGCGCCTGGCGTCGTAGAGTCGTCGTTTTGTCAGTAAGTGCCCAAACTATTTTGACTTCCTTGAACTTCTTCTATTTTGCTTACTTATCAATAAATTTTTTTCTTAGCAGGAAAGACGGGTCAAGAATATGAACTTAGTGATCCCGAGAATGATCCCCTTCTTGACGCGCTTTCTCTTCTTGAGATTCATGGAGACGAGGCACGCGACGGCTTTGCCGAAGCTGAGGCGGGATTGTCGCGACTTTTTTCCTACTTCTTCCCGAAGAAAGAACAACCCGCGCCGTTCCTTGCCCTCGCCAAGTGCTTCAATACTGCCAAAAACCTTGGGCTCAAACTTTGCCAAGAAAGTTTGAAGGTTGGCGTGGAGGGTACTATCGCCTTGGTTGCCGATAGCCAACAGAATATCAACTGGACTAAGGTTGGCGACACGCAAGAGATGGAGACCAAAAAGTGGCAGTCGCTGATCAAGGCTGCGAAACCAAACTCAAAGAAGGTCCTCGCTTATCTTGGGTGCAAGCCAACTCCGGCTCCAAGCTCATCCAAACCGGAGGTCCAGTAGACCACCTTGTCTTTCCTCCCTTTTTCCTTTTTCTTTCTTCCTTTTGATGCTGTCGCCAAAGTAGCTTTTGGCGACACTTATCCCACTAGCTCTATTGTAATGTCTTGTAATTATTCTGAAAATCAATGGAATTCTATTTTGCTTGATGATTGATGCCGACTCTTTTTAATTTCAGTTGATATTTGATAACTATACTCCAACTCCTGCTCCTTCCGATATTTTGCCTACTTCTTCTCGCTCGAGGAAAGTTCTTGTTAATACCGAACTTGGTGAAGATTCCTCGAGTGCGAGTTTATCGCAAGATTTGGAAGAACTTCGGCAACAACTTCAATATGCGAAGAGGCAAACACTGGTGATGATGGAACAATCTCGCAAGGCCTCTGAAGCAGAAAGAATTGCACTTCAGCAAGCTCAAGAAGCCATGGCTGCCAAGGAAACCGCCGTTTCTGAAGCTGAAAAAGCAACCACCCGAAAGAATTTTATGCTCCAATTGATGAATGAAGCCAGAGCAGATATGACGGGTACGCTTTTTTCAAATCAAGACTTCTTCTGTCTTCTTGCCGTGTCCTCTCTCTATATTTTTAAAATTCCTGCACCGTCTCCAAATAGGTTCCTTTCTTGATGCTGCTGCCGAAGAAGAGAGGGTAAACACAAGGACAAATCTCCTTGTTAACCTTTCCCTTGACCATGGTTCTCTGTTCTGGGCCACTCCAGAGCGGACCCGACAAATTGTCAGGTTTCAAGACCGCGCCTCTCAAGTTCGTGACTTCCTGGATTTCTGTACTAGAACCTTGTCTCTGGTTTACAAGACGATGTTTCCCCGAAACGAGGCACCCGATACTCTTCTTGGTTTGATGGAGAAATTTCGAGATGCTCCTCAAATCCATGGATTTGTTCGGGCGCAACTCTCTGCTGGCGCCAGGTTTGCTATGATGATGATCAAAATCTGCCATCCCAAGTTTGATATGAGCCAAATTGTTACAAGTGCTTGGCCAAGATGGCGAAAAGGAAAAGGGATGTTGGCAAAATTGATGATTATGTGACCCCTGTAGCAGAAGATATGATGGATGAACTTCTTCGGATGGATTCCGAGTTCTTCGTGAAAGGCAGCTATGCTGAACACAGTACTCGTACTTCAAATCGAATGACCATAGATAACATACTAGGCCATACTTGATTTTTTTCTTTGAGTTTTTCTTAGGAACTGTCTCTTGTATGTTGTAAACATGTTCTATATTGAAAAGCCACCAAATTATTTTTCTTCATTAAGCCCCCGAGTGTCTCGGTGGCGAATTTCTTTATTGTATGTGCGAGGTTTTGAACCAAGGCAACTAAATTATATTGAGTATGCTATACTTGCGGGTACGAGCCCCCGTGCCTTGTTGATCGCTATCTTGTATCTTGGTTTATTTTGCGAGGTGTTTTTACACCAAGGCGAAATATTTTCGGAAATATATGTTGCAAGTCTTAGGCATAAGCCCCCGAGCCTGTCGAAGAAATATATATCTGAACTATCTTTATTATATTGCAGCACCACGAGCCCGCCTCATTAAAAACCTTTCCCGGCCCCACTCGGTGCCCCGAAAAAGGAAAAGAGTGCGTCTGAAAACTCGCGGGCGTTTCAGTACATTGTATTTTTACAAAGAAGACTATATTTTGGCACTAAGCGTAAACACGCCTTAGCTGTGCCATGTTCCAGGGGTTTTTCTCGGGAACCCCTGACTTCTTGTCCTTGATTCTGTATGCTCCTCCTTCGATGACTTCCGTGACGATGTAGGGGCCAAGCCATGGTGACTCGAGTTTTTCAGTGCTTTGTTGATTGAGTCGTAGAACTAGATCTCCCACCTGAAAGGACCTTGGTCTCAAGCGTCGACTATGATAATTTTTCAGGTCTTGCTGATACTTAGTGACCCGTGAGAGTACTTCATCTCGAGCTTCATCTAATGCATCGACATCGTCCTCCAATGCTCTTCTTGAGGTTTCCTCGTCATATTCTGTAACTCTCGGGGAATCATGCTCTATTTCGATTGGCAACACTGCCTCAGCTCCATGGACCAGAAAAAACGGAGTTTCCTGTGTCGCTGTATTTGGTGTTGTTCGTATACTCCATAATACACTGGGTAACTCTTCAGGCCAAGTATGTCGAGATTTTGCCAGTGGTGCCAACAAGCGCTTTTTAATCCCGTTGCAGATAATGCCATTGGCTTTTTCGACTTGACCATTGGTTTGCGGGTGCGCAACTGATGCAAAGTGTAGTTTGATGCCTACCTCTGCACAATATGCCTTGAACTCCTTGGATGTGAAGTTGCTACCATTGTCCGTGACAATGCTATTAGGCACTCCAAACCTGAAGACAATGCTTTTCACGAATTTGACGACAGACGCTCCATCTGGTGAATTTATCGGCTTGGCTTCTATCCACTTGGTGAATTTATCGACGGCGACGAGCATATACTCGTATCCTCCTGGCGAAGCTTTGTGTAACTTCCCCACCATATCGAGGCCCCATTGAGCAAAGGGCCAAGACAATGGTATTGGCATCAGCTCTGCTGCCGGAGAATGGGGTTTTGCCGCAAATCTCTGACACGCGTCACAAGTACGAACTATCTCTTTCGCGTCTTCGATTGCTGTTAGCCAGTAAAACCTTGCTCTGAAAACCTTGGCCGCAATAGCTCGACTGCTTGCGTGGTGGCCGCAGATTCCCTCGCGTACATCCTTCAAGATCATCCTTCCTTCTTCGGGTGTAACGCACCTTTGTAGTACCCCCGAAATACTTCGTTTGTATAACTCCCCTTTGACCACAGTAAAGGCCTTAGATCGCCTAATAACTCACCTTGCTTCCACTGGATCCTCGGGTATCTCTTGTCTTAGGATGTATGATATGTATACCTGCATCCAAGGTATCTGCACCATCATGATCAAGTCCTGTTCCTCTTCTTCTTCTTTTGATGTTTCTTTAGTAGCCCCCGAGGGTTTCCTGTCCTTCTCCTTCTTTTTTGTCGACTTCGTAGATCTCTCTGCTATCTCTTCCCAGAATACGCCTGGTGGAATTGCGAGGCATTGTGACCCGATGTTTGTGAGAACGTCGGCTTCATCATTGCTCAGCCTGCTGATGTGATTTACTTCGCATCCATCAAACAACTTCTCGAGCTCATTATACACTTCCTTGTATGCTATCATACTGTCGTTGACTGCATCGCATTAGTTCATGACTTGCTGAGCCACCAACTGCGAGTCGCCAAAGATTTTTAGTCGAGTTGCGCCACAAGCCTTTGCCATCTTCATCCCGTGTATGAGAGCTTCGTATTCTGCCTCATTATTAGATGCGTTTGGGAACGTCATCCTCAAGACGTACTTCAGCTTGTCGCCTTCAGGTGATATTTGTATCACGCCTGCTCCAGCTCCTTCTAATCTCTTGGACCCGTCGAAGTTCATAGTCCAAGTTCTCGATAAATCCGGTGGTCCTGTATTTTGTAACTCCATCCATTCTGCGATGAAGTCTGGTAGAATCTGCGATTTTATTGCCTTTATTTTTTCATACGTGATGTCCCGAGGGGAAAGCTCTATTCCCCAAAGGGAGACACGACCCGTAGCTTCTGGATTGTTGAGTATATTGGACAAGGGAGCCTCATTGACCACTATTATCAGGTGTGCTGAAAAATAGTGCCGCAATTTTCTTGCGGTTGTAAACACTCCATATGCTAGCTTTTGATACTGAGGATACCTCTGTTTTGAAGGCGATAAAACTTCGCTGACGAAGTATACTGGCCTCTGCACTCCATGGAGTTTTCCTTCTTCCTCTCTTTCAACGACAAGTGTTGTACTTACCACATGAGGTGTGGCCGCAATGTATAACAGCAGAGGTTCTTTCTCTTTCGGCGCCACCAAGATTGGTGGTGTCGAGATTTTATGTTTGAGATCCTCAAAGGCTCTATCTACTTCTTCGTTCCACTTGAACTTCTCTCCCTGCTTGATTAAGGCGTAAAACGGTAACGCCTTCTCCCCTAACCTGGCGACGAATCTGCTTAAAGCTGCGACTCGCCCGGTTAGCTGCTGTATTTCTTTCAACTTTGTTGGCTTTCTCATTGTTATGATGGCCTGGATTTTTTCGGGATTTGCTTCAATCCCTCTTGCTGAAACTAAGAACCCGAGAAGTTCTCCTGCAGGGACGCCGAAAGAACATTTTGTCGGGTTCAGCTTGAGACAGAACTTATCGAGATTGTCGAAAGTTTCCTTCAAATCCTCGATTAGCGTGTCTCCCTTTTTTGATGTTATGACGACGTCATCGATGTATACTTGTACGTTCTTCCCGATCTGTGTTGCTAAGCACTTCTGCATCATCCGCTGATATGTTGCTCCCGCGTTTTTCAAACCGAAGGGCATTGTTCGATAGCAGAACACGCCGTAAGGTGTGATGAACGCTGTTTTGACCTCGTCTTCCTCTTTCAATCTGATCTGGTTATAACCAGAGTAAGCATCCAGGAAGGAAAGACGTTCACATCCTGCCGTGGAGTCGATAATTTGATCGATCCTCGGGAGGGGAAAGTGATCCTTTGGACAATGTTTATTGAGACACGTGAAGTCGACGCACATGCGAAGGACTTTCGTGTTTTTCTCGGCACCAACACTGGGTTAGCTACCCACGTGGCTTCTGTATGTAATTCCTTGATGAAACCAGCTTCTCTGGGTCTATCGATTTCCGACAGCATAGCCTTGCGGTTTGGTTCCGAAAAACGCCGCAAAGGTTGTTTGATTGGTCTCGCTATTGGATCCAAGTTTAGGTGGTGCTCGGCAAGTTCCCTGGGTACTCCTGGCATGTCATCTGGACACCATGCGAAGATTTTCCAGTGCTCACGGAGGAACTCGACGAGCGCACTTTCCTATGCGAGGTCCATGTTTGTCGCGATAGACGTCGTCTTCTTCGGGTCTGTTGGGTGAATCTGCACTTCCTTGGAGTCCTTTGCAGTATTAAAAGTTGATTCCTTATTAGGCCTCCCTACATCTGGCAGCACATCATAATCGGTTGTAAGCCTCGACGCCATGTATTCTGCTTGCATCCCGAAGGTTTCTGAGAGCCGATGAAAATCCTTATTACATTTATCGGCTAGCGCGAAGCTACCTTTAACTGTGATTGGCCCCTTAGGTCCAGGCATCCTCCACAACAAGTATGTGTAATGTGGTAGCGCCATAAACCTGGCATATGCTGGGCGCCCCAGCAAAGCGTGGTACTGCGATGGGAAATCCACGACTTCAAACTCCAACCTCTCTATCCTGTAGTTTTCTCGAGTGCCAAACTGAACATCGAGATTGATCTTCCCCAATGGGTAACTTGGCTTTTCTAGTGTGATGTCGTGGAAACGTGTGTCCGTTGGCTTGAGGTTTGCCAAGGATATGTTCATCTTCCTTAGTGTATCTGCGTACATAAGGTTTAAACTGCTGCCTCCATCAATGAACACTCGAGATACATCAAATCCTGCGATCACTGCTGGTAAAATAAGTGTTGACTGCCCTGGTTGAGGAACTTGCTGCGGGTGATCCGCAATTGTGAAGCCAATATCCTGTCCTGACCAATTGAGGTACTCGACTGTTGGTGGAGGCATCTTCTCTACCATGAACACCTGTCGCGAGATTACTTTCTGAGCTCTATTGGATGGTCTGCCTTTCTGAATCATCGAGACCGCTCCATGGGAGTTGGGATCAATGTAAGGTGGTGGCGCTGGTGCTGCCGCTATTCTGAGCTGATGTCGATTTTCGTCCGTAATTGCGGGAGGAGGTGGCAGGTGGATCTCACTCCTGGGTCTCTCAGGGTTTCGACTCGCTGCCTGAGCATTGGCTTGCCCGGCGAATTTCAACATCGCTTGAAAATTTCGGCAATCTTTCTGCAAATGCCCCGACTGCCTCTTCCCGTTATTGTCGACATAGAAATGCATCTGACACGGGCCGTTCATCATATCCTCAGGGGACACGAAGGGTCTCTGAAACCTAGGCCCATTGTTTGGCCTGTTGTTTCGGGAATCATCTATGTTGTCGCCTCGCTGCTCGTTGCTCCTTTGATACTCATCTCTATTGTTTCCTCCAGCGCTTGCTCGAAACCCAGCCGAAATTTGGCTAGGTGCATCATAACTCGAAAATTGTCGAGAAAATCATCGTCTATTTTGAAAATTTCGACTGCGGTCCTCCTCTGGTGACCTGTGTCGTTTATTATGCACAGCATCCTCGCCATCTGCCCATCTGTTTGCTATTTCCATTAATGCTGATACTGTCCTTGGGATGGTTCTTCCCAAGTCCTCCACGAAATCTCCTCGTCGAACTCCTTCTACAAACGCATCTATCGCTCTCTCGTCAGATATGTTTCCTGCCGAGTTTTTGATGATGTTCCACCTTTGGATGTACTTCCTCATTGATTCATCATGCTTTTGTCGACATGATCTCAATTCCTCGAGTGCCGCATGCTTTTTGCAGGTTGATCGAAAATTCTTGACGAACACATCCCCGAAACTGTCCCAGCTGTCGATGGAACCCGGGGGAAGCTTTTTTATCCAAGACCTCGCGGCTCCACTCAGGTGTACTTGGATGCTTTGCATGGCTGTTGCTCTGGTTCCTCCTATCAGCTTCACCGTCTCGAGGTAATCGACTAGCCAATCCTTTGGATCTTGAAGACCGTCGAACTTTTTGAAGTTATCGGGTAGCTTAAACCCTGAAGGGACTCGAGTTTTCCGGACCCTCCTTGTGAAGCATGGCAGCCTACACATATCCTCTTCATCCAATTCTGGGGAGTACCGATGTTCCCTTCTGTTTTGTCGGGCTCTATCCACCCTTGCTTGCGCTGCCGTGTCTCTTGCCCCGCTTGTTCTTTCGGGAACTGTTGCTGCTGCTGCGGGTCATGGACTATTTTGCCTTGCTGAACCTTCGGGAGGCGTTGATGCAAACGTTGTTCCCATGGCCCCAACACCTGCCATGGCCATGTTGTACAATGCTTCCCTTGGATCTCCAGGAGGTGGCCTAGACCCGAGGATAAAGGCTTGTGTCGCTATATACCCAGCTTCCGATGTTTTGGGGATAATGTTCCCTCTCGTGTCTATCGACATAAAAGACATGTCGAGGTTTTGGACTAGATTCTCTCTTTCTCCCTCAGGTATGTTTTGCAGCCTTGATCTTGCTCTGTTCCGAGCTTCCCTGTGGCTATCTCCCGAAGTTCCTGAATGTCGACTTATCTCCACCCTTCGCCTGCTTGATGCGGAAGCTGCCTCCCTTCTTCCGTTCAAAGCAGTACTGTCACGTTTTTCTAATTCCCTTCCAGCTCGAGCGAGCCTATATTGGTAAGCCTGCAATTCTTCAATCGTAGCAGTTGTCGCCATTGGTTCTGAACCATCCATAGCTTTTGCGGCTCTATCCCATGCTGCTTGTGGAAGTTGAACTCTAACACGTGGTGTAGGCCCGACGTATTTATTGCCTAAACCTCGCCTTAGGTCAGAGGGATCGACATATGGATTTCCCAAATCATCGAAAGCCTCTGATGTTTCCTCCTGATCGCGACTTGCTTCTCCAATGGCGTAAATTTGATGATATTTTGGATTCTGCACCCTGCTGGTATTGGTGACACCATCATAGAGATTGGTGAAGACCTTTCCAACAGTGATGGATTTGTCGATGAAGTCGAAGCTGTCGATGCTACTCGAGTCATCGCTTATATAGGAGTCCGCGGATGACTCGAAGGATATGTCGTTGAAGATCTTGGCGAATTTTTCGCTTGCTCTGGTGCTGATGAAGCGTGGCGACGAAATCTCTTCGTCGCCTGACTCGACGGATGATGCTGAGCTTGAAAAATCAGGATCGACCGCCGATAATCCCGACGAGATCGGAACTTCGAGACGATACGCTCCTTCTTTCTCGACGCGGAAGTGGAACTTTCCGAACGTCATCTCCATGGGCTCCTCCAGATACGCATATGCATCCAAACGGGAGGGCGGGTGAGGAACAAAATCAACGAGACCAGTTTCGATCTGTTTACCTCTGTCCATGATGTTGCTTGCTATCGACGAAGTCGATGATCTTGAACGTGCCATCGAGATCAGCTCCTTGTCGCCTCTAAATCCCACAGACGGCGCCAATTGACAAGGGATTAACTTGTCAATGCCTACAAGTAGTAGACTAGGGTTTCGTTGGATGTAGAGGGCAAGTAGATCTCGAAGGTTTCAGCCGAAAAGTACTCGACGATTGTAAAAGCTATGGTTTGAGAAACAATGATTCGATCCTTTCTTTGTCCCTCGACTCCCCCTTATATAGGAGGTGGAGCCGAGAGATTCATGATACACAAGTTTACAGAGTCCGGGAGGGTTTCTGACCCGTCCCGCAAGATTACAAATTACACTTCCTATTACAACTCTATCTTTCCATAATAACATCTTGGGCTTCCGAATCTTCTTATTCTTCGGGTCATGGGCCTTGAATACAATCCCGGGTACCATCTTCGGCAGGCCCATTGGGGATGCCTATGTCACTCGGGACAATTGCATCTCATACTATGAATTACAGCATCTTTGCCCGTTCTTTAAACATTGTCCTTACCGGACGATGATGGTATTTCAGAATTTGGAGTTATCACGTATCAAAGCTTTTGCCTGCATAATCTTGCAGTCAAGAAAGGCAAGTTAATCGCTTGCTCATGTCATTTGAGTATTTTTACCAAATTACTTGCAAAGTACTATGTTTATCACTATTGCATAAAAAGGTAAAACCACTACTTTCATAACTATGAATATGACTAAGTGGTGGGCAATGGAACCATGGATTGTGTTGATATGGTGGAGGTTCCATTGCAAGGGTTTATATCCATCTAGGATTAAACAACAAATGTCGTCCACTGATTCTTGTGCCGTAATACCCGTGTTAACCATAAGATCCGGAGTGGGACGGAGTAGTCAAAAGTGTTTCCACCTCTCGTTCATCAACGGATGCTCATTACTGGGTGCACTTGATCTCGAGAGACAAGATGCAGGGGGAACCCGTAGAAGTCCCCACGGTAATGTGGTCTATGATGGGTTGCAACTGCCGGCGTAGGAATGTATGGTAGAGCCCTGCATTGTCGTCGTGGTCGGGGTCCATCCTTAATTGGTGTAAGAGGACCGGCGTGGACCCAGGGTCGGAGATTGCAACAATGGGTGGGTGTTCGAGGTAGCGGAGGAACATGATTGGCTACACCTTATACCGGGCCTCACACCAAAGGAAGTGTGGACATGAATGTACACCTGGTTGGCACCAAGGTTAAGATCTCTTATGGGTAAAGCAACACACCTCTGCAGAGTGTAATGAACCATGACCTGTCACTCCATGTTCCGGGATATGGAACTGCGAACGCTGCCAGAAAGGAACTCCATGAAGTTCTAGTAAACCGGTGAAGGCTGACAGACATAGTTCTTCTGAATAAAAGCAACCTTTTGAAAAAATGGTTATGAAAACTTGCATTGGTATTAGACTTTCTGGTCTAATGCTGTAGCTAGTGCATTAAACACCTCTTTCCTATAATGAACTTGTTGAGTACGCTCGTACTCATCCCACTCTTAAATCCCCTGCTTAGATATGGAGGCATCGAAGGAGGATCTACAGTGCAACTCGAAGACCGAGGAGTCAACAACTACTTCAAGGGACATGAACCTGTCAGAAGAGTCAAACACCACATCCAACAAGGATAAAACCTAGCTTAGCAATAGAAAGGGACTAGTTTCCTAAACCTAACTCCTATTTAGCTAGAATCTATTCATAGCCTCTATAGCTAGTGAAATACTCTACAAGTAGAGTTCGTGATAAGACTAGACTACGAGTCGTTCTTTTGGAGTTTATTTGCAGTTTTACCTCATTGTAAAGTAGGAGAGTCTGTGATGATCTTATGTAACAGAGTCATTGTTGTAATTCTATGGACATACCTTGGACCCGCATATGTTTACGTTGTACCACTACGAGCGATATAATACTAGTGGAACGGTGTTTCATTGGTGTTATATCAGACTTGCATACTACACCATGCAGTGGTATGCCGGGTCACCACAGCTGGTATCAGAGCAAATGCTTTGACCCTAGGATTAAAACCCTTTAAAGGAGACCTATATGATTGGTAGTGTCTATAGGAAGTTGTCTTAGCTAAACCAAATTCTTCTAATGACTTGAGATGGGTATTCACTTGAGAATAATCCTGACACACTTGAGTCAACCTTTTTACCTATCTTTCCTAAGTAAAGTTAGATAGCCAATCCCAAGTATGTAGAACATCGATAAGTCCTTAAAACAATAGATGAGTAGATCACAGTTGGTATACAATACATGATAGTCCAAAGAGAGGATACAACCATAAGGAAGCTATCCTATTGGAAGATGTGTACCAACATATGTTATGATTAAGTAAGAGTTATCCAGACCTGTAATAGGAGTAATATTAAGTGATGAAGATAATTAAGATATCCTAATAGAAGATGTAGACCAAGTTAAGTAACGAGTAAGTAAATTATCCAAACTTGTAAAACAACTGATAGTAAGTGATACAAACAAGTTGTATGAGGTAGTATACAACATGATGAGTCAATCATGGGAGGTAAGGAAGAGAGATATGAATAAAATATGCTTACTTACATGGTAAAGTTGTTAATCATAGATGATTCACCTGAGAATCATTATGTGATGGACTAGAACATCAATATTAGGAGGAGAACAATAAGAAGCCAGTTGTTCAACAATAGTGTAAGAATTGTATTCCAAAAAAATATGGGAAGTGTGCCAAGCACATCATGACCATATGCTTATGGTAGAAATGCTTAGAAGTATAGGAAATAGATCCTAATAAATATGTATTCAGAGTACCCATATTAGAACTAGTGGTATCATATAAAGTAGTCCTCAATAGCACTTATATATGGTATAATACTTTGTTAGTACTTCCAAACCAAAACTAGGTTAACTTCAACTATTCGAGACCACTTTGTGTCAAGTTTATCTCATTGCAATTGTGCAATTAAGTTAAATGTTGAGACAAATAGTTGAATCCCGTATACTCGTGCTAAGTATCATGATATAAACCTATCTTATGTGGTGTTATATACTACACATCAGAGCCTGATGTTTAGAGATGTCTTACTCAACTATTATATTTAGGCTTATGATGGTGTGTATTATAAACACAAAGCTGAATCTTCTTGGATTTTATTGGATTTTCATTGTTTGACTAGATCCATACATGAAGTTTGACTTTGGTATGCAAATGCATGTTGCAATATCAAGTCCTTACTTGATGTTATAGATCTAGAGGGTAATAGTATCCGTGTGAGAAAGTGACGAATTCTGAAGATTCTGAAGACAAGATGAAGGTTTATCAGAAGAAGGAAGCAAAATTGTGGGAAGTAACCACAATACTCTGAAGTAAGTACAATCAGAAACTCATGCTTGCCTCAAGAGAGGAATACTTTAGTACATGAGAAGCATGAAGGTAAGAAATATGGTGATTATGGTGAAGCTAAAGCAGATCCATAGTCAACATAGAAGAGGGAATGCATGGGAAATCACTTAGGATACTATATTCATAGTGTCAGCTAGTGGTTTTCTTGCAAAATAAACCCTGAATGAAGGAAGATGATATATGAAATCATAGCAGATATATGAAGACCATAGTTGGTATCAGAAAACCACAGTTGTGGTATAGGATCAATACTGCGAGATAAAGTAGAAGATGTCTCGTCCAGTTGATCAGAACCTATAATAGAATCCATTTTTAGATAACAAATAGCCATAATTGGTATCAAGTAGTCCATCATTGGATTAATTGTACCAAGAAGTTGTAAACAAATAAAATTTTGTCAGCCAAATAACAATGACCTATAATCATTTAGTCGAAGGATTCACATTGGATGTCCACAATTGAGTGGATACACCACAAATATTCTTCGCGAGACCTTAGAAGAAGTACAAATCATAAGCTAGAACCTAGACCAATATTCTAATCATAAGTCCAATAGTTGGAAGAAAAGGAGCTGAAGACCATAAGAAAATTCTAAGGGGTAGAGTAAAGATTGAGTTGGCTGTATAATAACTCAATATTTTGAGCAAGATAGTTGATGAAGGTCTGAACTGAGAGGAAGTTCGATCTTATTTTCATAAGATTGTTGAACACTACTTTCAGAAGGATGTCAGACCAGAAGCCGAGATTTATACCTTGAGGAAGCAAGAAGTGGACTATAACTTGAGAAAGGGAGTAGTATTTACTCAGAAGTACGAAAGCTCAATTAAGCCAAGTATAAAGAAGTTGGACGAAGGAAATACCTGTTGACGTCCGAAACCCACCGGCGGGCAGCGACGGGCAACACCGTAGAGCCGAGAACAACCTAGGGCTGCGGCTGGCCGAGGTCCCTCCGAGCGACGGCCCGCAAAGCCTTCTGGTCACACGTCCGATGCCGATTGCAAGGGCGTGCCACCTGACCTATACCTGGTCAGGAAGGTGATGGAGATGCCTCGCTTAATTTCCTGCATGGCATACACGTAAACATTAGATACGAGCCTCGATCGGCTCTCAGGTTATCCTGTGAATCGGCTCAAGGAGCCGATCCACCCATGATTCGTACGAGGTGCACGAATATATGGTGGTCCTGCTTGATCAAGATAAAGCTAATTAGATCTATGACGATTTAGGGTTTTCACCGCATAATCGGATCATCCTACTCGAGATTGGGCCTCGCGGCCACGCACGGTGATCATAAGCCGATCCTAGACAAGGCCTAAAAACCAACACGAGGTTGATCCCCGGAACATCCTGTCTAGGACTAGCGAACGACACCCTACGTGCCGCTGGATCCTCCGGCCCCTTGTAAGGCCTAACTATTGCAGATATTAAACTAATCCTTGATGAACAAGGAGCAACCGTAACGGATCAGATCTACTAAATAATGATCAAGCGGAGTGCCGCCCCTACACCTAAGATAGGTGTAAGGGCGGCTAGATATGCAAGGGTTGCACTACGATAGCATGTTACGCGAAGAACTATGCTAACCCTAACACATCTATGATAACTACGTTGCTCGCCATCAAAAAGGCTTCGATACGAGCAACGCATGAACAACGTGGAGCTTGTGCTGCCTAGATCGCAAGATGCGATCTAGGCGAGCATGTTGCTTACCGGTAGAAACCCTCGAGACGAAGGAGTTGGCGATGCGCCGAGATTGATTTGGTTGGTTGAACGTTGGTTGTTGTTTATTCCATAAACCCTAGATACATATTTATAGTCCAGGGGACTTTCTAATTCAGGCGTGCACCTAACCGTGCACGGGTAAAACTCTATCTTCTAATCTAAGATGTAATCTACTATAATACAGATACAAGGGCAGACTAGCCCAACTTTGCATAACAGGCCGATTCTCGTAACTCTTCTATGTATATTCTTCAAGTCCATCTTGATCGCGGCCCACCTCTGGCTCGGTCAAATTCTGGTGATAACACATGCCCCCCTGGTTTTGGAATTGGTAATTCCAAAATCACTCTGCTTTTCCTTCGTCGGGTCATGTCGTGGCAGAACCGCTGCAGTATCCGTTATCATGATGCCTTGCCTTCTCAACTTCTCCGCGTGACCTGGCAGTTTTTTTTTCTTTTAGGCACCACTTCCTCGGAAACTGCTGTGGCATTGAATTTCCACTATATCCCCCTTTATTTAACCGCTCCGCATAGTTTATTTCCGCATCTTCTTCGCATTAGCACTCCCAAAAGCCCTCCTGTGCCACTATGTCTTCTTCCTCCTCTGCTTCATCGGATCTTTCTACCCAGTCCTCTTCCTCCCGCGAGCCGACGCCGGAACCGAACCCGGCGGAGGTCCACGCAGCCAACACCCGCCGCGCCATTGAGGCCGGGGAGGAGTCTAGCCATGACTTCTCCATCTGGTCGGAGGACGACAAGTCCCTGACCGACGGGGAAAGCGACCTCCGCTTCCTCGCCAGCGGGGAAACGGAGGAGGAGAGCGACGACGATCGCTTCTCTTGCGACTTCACCTCTCCCGAGGAGGTGGAGGAGGAAGAAGAGGAGGAGGAGGAGGAGGACGACACCTCCTCCGACGAGCCGCCGGCCAAGCGGTTCTGCCCCTGGCCGGGGAACCTCAGCGACTTCGACAGCGACGACGACGTTGACGAAGAGGACGAGGACAATGAGGGCCCGGTCGGCGGCCATTGGAGCGACGACGAGCCCGCCGGGAGCAGCGCCGACAGCGGCAACGATGGCGACGACGAGGGCAGCGACGGCCCGTAGATAGGACCTCTAGTATAGGACCAGTAGTAGTAGATGGGGCAATGTATCCCCTAGTACTTCCTTTTGAGAGCAATCGGCTCTTTATGTAAGAAATCTATCAACGAAGAACTTTCCCCAATTTGATCTTGCCGATTTCCTTTGAGTTTAATTTAGCCGATTTCTCCTTATACTGATCTTGCCGATTTGTCCCCTTTGCCAATGCGTTAATGAGCCGATAGCAACGCATCGGTCCTTAAAAATTCACCCTTCCATTCTTCAACTGATGATTTTGAAATCTGGTGGATAATGTAGAATCTTCAGGGAAGCCTTTGAATTCTTCCAACCAAACCTAATGGTCTTCTTTAACACTCATCATTTGTGAAGAAGGTTGCGACGAAAGACCAGCCGATGGTACCCCAATCGGCTCTTAAACAGAGCATCCACCAGGCCTGCTGCCCCCCGAGTCTTACTCGAGGCGAGAATGTCAGAGAGGACGCACCCAAGCCGATCACCTTTCCTCCTTAGAAAGCCGATATACCCCTTCTGTCAACACAGCTGATCTAGTACCAAAGGTTGAGAATCCTCGACAAGAAGGTTCAGGAACCCGGATCGGCTCAAAGCAGCTGAAGAAGTTCTCATTGTTTTACCCCCGCGAAGAAGCAGAGGGCCCCACAGCTGAACTGGATTTGGTGGAGATCCGGTAAACCTCGTGTAATTGCACTAGAGTTGATGGCTGCGCATCGGCTTTGTTTCTTAGTTCTAAAGTCGATGCCCTTGCATCGGCTGTAAAATTTTTTTTTACTGGCCGATTTTCTTAATCGGCCCCCAATGTTCCACTGCACACAATGTCCCACTGCACACATGTTTACACATGTTTACCTGCACATGTTCATCTGACTATATGCCCCCCGAGCCGAATCTGCCAGATGACTGCAGATATCGGCTTTTGTGGTTAGCCAGGGCACTGCATTTGCACGTCGGCTCCGCGAGGATTCGTGCTGACTTTCATCCGCCGACGTGGCCGCTGCCCAGTAGCTCGATGCTGAACATAAGCAGAACACGTGGTGAAGATAATTTTAGCCGATTGCTGGAATCGGCCTCCATATCGATTGAAACGCTGACTGAAGGTTCTGTAATGCTCCTTCATAATTTTTTGGGGCCGATCACAAGGATCAGCCTCGTCACGTTTGCTCATCGCTTTGCTTCAGCTACTTGGTCAGGCTGGATAAAACCAACCCAACCTCTGACTTTATCATGTTGATGCGCTTGCTGTCGTCCACCTTGAGTGCATCGTATAATCGTGGAGCACTAAGCTCCGTCGGAAGGACGAGCACCATGTTTGTACCAGCCGATGTTTCATCATCGGCTTTCCTTTGCTTGGGGAGCCACTCCATTTTTCGTGGACGACCCTCTTCGTCCAGGGTTCGCTGAACTTTCGCAGCCAGATCAGGTCGTGCCTTCCTTAACGTATGCAAGTATAACCTTTCGGCTTCCTCCAGGCCGCGCAATCGCTGAACCCTGCGCTTTTGGGAACGGCTGAGTCCATCAGGGCACCACCTTGGCCGGTGGTACCTGTCTTCTTCTTCTTGTCCCTCGTCTTCTGAATCCTCGAGATCTGCACACCGAGGGGACTCAGCGCGTTTGCTTTGTGGCGGGAGAGGCCCTAAGCGCTTGAACACGGACACATTGGCTGCCTCCTTCTTCTTCTGGTTGCATTCTGGGCAATTGCCGATTGTGGGCAGTCGGCTCATTCCCGAATCCCGGCGAGTGTACGAAGAAGGGGCGGTCCCGATGCTCGTCGTTGTCGTCTTGCTCCCTTGATTCTTCTTTGGCACGGCGCTCGTGCTCCTCCTCATCGTGACTGTGCCGACGATGTCTTCTGGCTTCTCTAGCCAGACAATCTCTTTCATCATCATCACTGGATCGTCGGCGTTGGTCATACTGACTCACATATTTGTTGAGGAGGTGATCATAGAGGGGTCGCTGATATCTCACGTTCTTCACTTCTCCCTCTGTGACGTAGCGCTTGCCATCATGACGGAGCCGATCGCCTGGAGCGGCCTCCTCTGTGTCCTTGCTACGAGAGCAGCTGCCCTCGTCTCTATTTTTGCCAGAGTGATGCCCAGGTCCTACCATGTTGATGCTGAACGAGGACCCTGGCTGGCAACCTTCAGGGTAAGCACACTCTACCATGTTAACGGCGGGGAAGGGTTGGGTGTCGACCTTCATGGCGTACTGGTTGAAAATCAGCCGCCCCTTTTCTATCGCCGCTTGGATGTGCTGACGCCACACCCTGCAGTCGTTGGTGGCATGGGAGAGCGAGTTATGCCATTTGCGGTATGGCTTTCCGTTCAGCTCTTGCACCGTGGGGAATTTGAGACCTTCGGGAATCGTCAAGCTGCTTCTCCTTGAGCAGGAGGTCGAAGATTTGCTCAGTTTTGGTCACGTCAAAATCAAACCCCCGGGCGGGCTCGGTGGCTTTACCCATTTGCGGGACACGGGGGTTCCTCCCCGAGTCCATTCAGCCACTCGCTACCTCTTGATCTCCCGCAGAAACTTCGTCTTCCTCTCGCATCGACCGGGACTATCTGCATGCTTGAATTTGTCCCGGTACGAGTCCGGGTGGCGCTGCTCATATGCCGACAGTTTCGAACCATGTGCGCCAGTGAGGGATAGTCTGCTTGGGAGGCCATGTCCTTGAGCGGTGTTGCGAGGCCCGCTACTGCCAACTCGACTGCTTCCTTTTCAGTTATACGAACCGAATAACATCGGTTCCTAAGATTCCTGAAGCGCTGGATGTATTCTGTCACAGTTTCTCCACGCTTCTGACGTAGTTGTGCTAGATCGGCAATGCCGGACTCGGAAGCCTCTGAATGGTACTGCATATGGAACTGTTCTTCCAACTGCTTCCAAGTCCGGATGGAGTCTGGTGGCAACGAGGTGTACCATCCGAAAGCCGATCCCGTGAGGGACTATGAGAAGAGCCTCACGCGTAGTTGATCCGACACT
Organism: Lolium rigidum; assembly: GCF_022539505.1. NCBI lineage: Eukaryota > Viridiplantae > Streptophyta > Magnoliopsida > Poales > Poaceae > Lolium > Lolium rigidum. The sequence continues at coordinate 90,196,692 of NC_061513.1, forward strand.
GAGGCCGGTCCTAGTTGTGCCAAATATCGGCCCACGTGCTCGATGGAGCTGGAACCATCTGATCCACTGAATTTGGAGAAGTCAGGGAGCCGATATTTACGTGGTAGCGGGATCATCTCGTAGTCGTCGGGGTACGGCTTGGAATAGCCGATTGCCCTCCGTTTCGGCACCATGCCGAACTGGTCTCTCGGTATGTTGCCGATCCGATCCGCCGTGTCTGGCTGCGGGAGTTGAACTCGAAGATTCGTCGGGGTGGCGTACTTAGCCAGCCACGTTTGCTTTTCCAGCTCCGAGCCAACTGCAGGAGCTGAGCTCTGGAGGTTCGTCGGGGTGGCGTACTTAGTAAGCCACGTCTGCTTCTCAAGATCTGTTGCTGACGTCCCTCCTGCTTTCCCAGAAGTCCCTGATGTTGTGGCCTGGTTTGCGAGCGTCCAGTTACCGCAATCTGGCACATACGTGCACATGTACCCGTGAGGGATCTCCTTAGGCGCCTCTTGCAAGAACTGGCAGTCACTAGGGTCACCACCGATCTTGTAGACGACGAATGCCGGCGAATTCGGCACTTCTGGTGCTGCCCACGCAAATGGCAGTGGTGGACGGGACTGGAGTGGCAACTCCCCTTGATGCGTCCCGAGAGCCGGTCCTGACGGCGAGTACTGGTGCCTCATGATCTCCTGGATCACGCGAAGAGCGACACGCTCCAACGTGTTGACCGAGGTTCTCGGAGTGGCGGTGTAGCGAGTGAGCCACCAAGTAGTTGATCTCCTGCCGCGGGGACCCGGTGCGTTCTTCCGACGGGCGAGAGAGGTCTATCCCATCTAGTGCACCATTAGGCGAGAACCCCTTCCACCTGATGCCATGTGAACGGGTTCTGTGGAAAGAGCCGATGAGGTCGGCTTCGAGGATGACTTTGATCTCGTCATACTTCTTCTTGAGCTCATCGGTCAGATCCTCGTACGTGATCGGCGTGCCGTCCGCCATCTCGGATGTAGATGGCGATGTGGTTGATGTAGAAGCTTGTCCCACCGGGCGTGCGCGAATGTGTTGACGTCCGAAACCCACCGGCGGGCAGCGACGGGCAACACCGTAGAGCCGGGAACAACCTAGGGCTGCGGCTGGCCGAGGTCCCTCCGAGCGATGGCCCGCAAAGCCTTCTGGTCACACGTCCGATGCCGATTGCAAGGGCGTGCCACCTGACCTATACCTGGTCAGGAAGGTGATGGAGATGCCTCGCTTAATTTCCTGCATGGCATACACGTAAACATTAAATACGAGCCTCGATCGGCTCTCGGGTTATCCCGTGAATCGGCTCAAGGAGCCGATCCACCCATGATTCGTACGAGGTGCACGAATATATGGTGGTCCTGCTTGATCAAGATAAAGCTAATTAGATCTACGACGATTTAGGGTTTTCACCGCATAATCGGATCATCCTACTCAGGATTGGGCCTCGCGGCCACGCACGGTGATCATAAGCCGATCCTAGACAAGGCCTAAAAACCAACACGAGGTTGATCCCCGGAGGCCGGAACATCCTGTCTAGGACTAGCGAACGACACCCTACGTGCCGCTGGATCCTCCAGCCCCTTGTAAGGCCTAACTATTGCAGATATTAAACTAATCCTTGATGAACAAGGAGCAACCGTAACGGATCAGATCTACTAAATAATGATCAAGCGGGGTGCCGCCCTACACCTAAGATAGGTGTAAGGGCGGCTAGATATGCAAGGGTTGCACTACGATAGCATGTTACGCGAAGAACTATGCTAACCCTAACACATCTATGATAACTACGTTGCTCGCCATCAAAAAGGCTTCAGTACGAGCAACGCATGAACAACGTGGAGCTTGTGCTGCCTAGATCGCAAGATGCGATCTAGGCAGCATGTTGCTTACCGGTAGAAACCCTGGAGACGAAGGAGTTGGCAATGCGCCGAGATTGATTTGGTTGGTTGAACGTTGGTTGTTGTTTATTCCATAAACCCTAGATACATATTTATAGTCCAGGGGACTTTCTAATTCAGGCGTGCACCTAACCGTGCACGGGTAAAACTCTATCTTCTAATCTAAGATGTAATCTACTATAATACAGATACAAGGGCAGACTAGCCCAACTTTGCATAATAGGCCGATTCTCGTAACTCTTCTATGTATATTCTTCAAGTCCATCTTGATCGCGGCCCACCTCTGGCTCGGTCAAATTCTGGTGATAACAATACCGTAGACCAATAAAGCTCAAGAAGGCCAAAGACCGAAGAAGATTAAACATACCAAAACCAAAGACTAGTTGAAAGATTCCTTTCATGGAACCTAAATAACCCAAAATAGTTATAGGTATCAACTATAAACCATGATTGGATAGACTAAATGAGTCTAATTCATTCTTAGGGAAATAAACCATTGATACGTCCAAAACGTATCTACTTTCCCGAACACTTTTGCTATTGTTTTACCTCTAATTTGTGTATTTTGGATGCAACTAACACGGACTAACGCTGTTTTCAGCAGAACTGCTCTGGTGTCTCGTTTTTGTGCAGAAATCCAACTTTCGGGAAAATCCTCGGAATTTATGCAGAAGGCCCTATTTTCCCAGAATAATGACGGAGCCAGAAGGTCAAGTAAGGTGGAGGCCCGAGGGCCCCACACCATAGGGCGGCGCGGCCCAGGGGGGGCCCGCGCGGCCCTGTGGTGTGGCCCCCTCGGCCGGCCTCCGACGCCCTCCTTCGGACTACTTATCGGCCTCGACCTAAAAACGCACGGAGAGAAGTCGAAGTCGCCAGAAACCCTCCAGAACGCCGCCACATCGCGAAACTCCGCCGCGGGAGCCAGAAGTCTCCGTTCTGGCACTCCGCCGGGAAGGGGAATTGGAGGAGATCATCGCCATCATCACCGCCAACGCCTCTACATCAACCAGCCATGTTTCCCCCATCCATGTGTGAGTAATTCCCCCGCTGTAGGCCGAAGGGGGTGGTAGGGATTGGATGAGATTGGTCATGTAATAGCATAAGATTGTTAGGGCATAGTGCCTAGTGTCCGTAATTGGTACTTTGATGATATTGTTGCAACTTGTTATGCTTAATGCTTGTCACTAGGGCCCGAGTGCCATGATCTCAGATCTGAACATGTTATTGTTTCATCATGATATTCATTGTTTATGGTCTTACCTATAAGTTGTATACACATGTCGTTGTCCGGAACCGATGGCCCGAAGTGACGAAATCGGGACAACCGGAGGGGATGGTAGCGATGTGAGGATCACATGTGTTCACGGAGTGTTAATGCTTTGCTCCGGTACTTTATTAAAAGGAGTACCTTAATATCCGAGTAGTTTCCCTCGAGGCCCGGCTGCCACCGGCTGGTAGGACAAAAGATGTTGTGCAAGTTTCTCATTGCGAGCACGCACGACTATATATGGAACACATGCCTATTGATTGCTTTGTACTTGGACACCGTTTTATTATTATCTCGCAAATGCCCTGCTATGATTGTTACATGAGTTTCTCTCATCCATGCAACGCCCGTCATCCGTCCCGTGCCTACGGTATTTTAATCCTGCTTGTTTACTAAAATCACTACTGCTTGTCTTTGTTACTCTGCTGTTGTTATTTCACTACTGCTACTCGCTATAAAACTGTACTACTTGATAAACTCTTGCGAGCAAGTCTGTTTCCAGTGTGCAGCTGAATTGACAACTCCGCTGTTAAGGCTTCCAAGTGTTCTTTGTCTCCCCTTGTGTCGAATCAATAAATTGGGTTTTACTTCCCTCGAAGACTGATTGCGATCCCCTATACTTGTGGGTCATCAAGACTATTTTTCTGGCGCCGTTGCCGGGGAACATAGCTTTATTTGGAAGTTCACTTGGATTAATATTGTTCGCTGCAAATTCTCCATCATGGGTAAACCTCGCGATACTAAGATCGCCATATTACCATCCACTACAAGAAAAGGTACAATTCTGAATACCTCTGCTGCTCTTGATTCACCATCTCGTGATTGATAAACTTGTTTCACCGCCGCATGCTTCACATGCAGGTACTTCTGCTGAATCTGAAAACTCTCATAATATTGATAATGTTTACGAAGGAGATATGCCCTAGAGGCAATAATAAAGTGGTTATTATTTATATCT